>NC_064639.1:577386934-577690360 GCF_023864345.2 Schistocerca serialis cubense
TACTGGTGAACCTCATTTAAAACATTTTCTGTTGCCTAACTATTTTTCTCCTATTGTCAGTAACGTAACTTTGATATAAATGCCTGACTTTCCTTAGTTTATTCCACATACACTACTTTAACAAAGGCTTTCGACGTGTAAGCACTGTATCTTTTACCAACATTGTTTGCTCTTCTCTCGTTCATAAAGTCTTTGTGAAGTTCATACCCACTCCTAAACAGTACCTCTTCGCGCATTTTCACTAACTACACTTTGGAGGGTGATAATTTTTCATTGCTTGTCAATTGTTTCTTTGAGGCTCTTGGCGATATCTCTCGCATTGGGGTCAGTCTTCAACATAATTACGTAAACAACGTTGTGTGTTTCGAGGTTTGTATCAGTGCTTTACACATTCGTTTTCTGATGATGTTCGTTCAAGTTACCAATGATATGCCGCTTTCATGGGGCGGGTTGGCTGTTAGTTCGATCTGCTGAACAAAAATAACATAACTCTTCAGGCTTTCCCGGCGATCTAATGACATCTTGGGTTGTCTGGTGTTCTGCCGGATATCAGCGTCGTACTTGCACGATATTTCGGTCACGTAGCTCGCAACCTTCATCAGGTGCGATCTGAGACTGCTCCTCGAGTGTTTTATTTATTTATTTATTTATTTATTTTGCACTTTTCATTCCCTTCTCAGATGGAGAAGGGCGGGCTGTTGTAGAGCGCTCGTTTAGCTCTTTTCAGCCATGGGGTAAAGTTTTTCTGTTTTGGCACTCTTTATTTGTCTCGCTGGGGTGCAAGGAAGACCTGGTCCAGTATTTATGCTTATGGCCTTCCCCCTCCACCAACGGCTGCAGGCGCTTCCTCTGTGGTCCGCGCCTATTCCCTGCGACCTGCTGGAGCGTTGCTGCTCCGTTTTCCGTCCGCTGCGGTTCTAGGTGTTCCCTCTGCGGTCCGCGCCCACCAAACCTGCTCCTGGGGGTTTCAACTACGGTCTGGGGTACCAAGCGTCCCCCCTGCGGTCCGCGCCCGCTCACCACGACCTGTTGGAGCGTTGCCGCTCCGTTTTTCGTCCGCTGCGGCTCTGGATGTTCCCTCTGCGATCCGCGCCCACCAGTCCCACTTCTGGGCGCACCAGACCGAAGATGGAACACCCAGGATAGTTAAACCAGAAGACAGAGTGCCACCGGGCGCTGAATCTTCTTGCAATACAGGATGGAAGCCCAGAGAATTCGACTGCTCGAGGAGCAGTCTCAGATCGCACCTGATGAAGGTGACCGAAATATCGTGCAAGTACGACGCTGATATCCGGCAGAACCCCCGACAACCCAAGATGTCAAAAATAACATATAATATTGGCTACCCACTGAAAACTAATTATGAATTTTAATAGATATTAGTTATTGTCATAAATATACCTAGAATTTTATTTCGCTGTTACGGATTTCAGTGTAAATTTGTAATTCATACAATAACAAAACTCTTTGTGATTAGCTGACCCTACGCTGCGTACACCCAGCACATACGTTCAGTATTATTTGTAATTTCTTTTCTAGCAGTGTTGTACACTTTTAGTATATCTCTATAAAATTTCTGTCGTCAGCGAGACATGCTTAAAGTGAATAATTTCGTGTTTACTAATTCCTTACATAACTTTTCCATCACGTTAACACATTTAACTTTGCAGTAACAGTCGCCGGTGCATTAAAAATGAGGTCACAGATACGGTATTAAGCACGTAAATGAACATCGAGTATTAAATTCAAGGTTACAACCATTAGCTTCGGGTACAGTGATCGAGAGCGTTAAGTTTCAACAGTTCGTGTCTGCAATCTTAGAGCAAGATACGGTTACCTCGCTTTGGCCTTTCTGCACGGCATTCAGAATTGTGCAGCATGGACGTATCAAGACGTTATAATCGCAACAAAAACATTGCCTGAGTTCTTATCTGACACGACTACCGGCGATAATCTGCGTATTTTGAAAGTTCGATATCCAGTTACGTGGTACAGGTGTGCACGCGAATTAAATTAACTTGTCCCACTGTCAGTATACTTGCTATATAAATTCCGTCGTTCTCAAAAATAGGAGAGGAGTAACACAGCACCGTTGCGGATGCACCATACATTTGTTGCATAATCCCTTAAACACGCCAATAACTAGGAGCAAGACTGTGCTTAGGACGTCGAAGGAATAGAATGGAGTGTTTAGTGTGTGGCGCCAAAGGTGCACCAACGCTACAGATGCACCAAAAAGCCGATCGACGTTTCCCGTTCTACCTGCAGCACGATACGAGGTGCTTGCGCCAGCCGATGGAGGCAGAAGGGAACAAGGATATGGGGTCGACGGTAGCAGTAGGAAACGAAGAGGGTTTAATATAAAATAAGGTGAAGACTTTTTTGTCCAACGGTTTTAGTTTGTGATGTTGTTAAAGTGATAAAGTTCTAAAATGATTTTTGTTTAACAGGGTGTAACAAAAAGATATGACCAAACTTTCAGGAAACATTCATCAGACATGTTGTTGTCGTCGTCTTCAGTCCAGAGACTGGTATGATGCAGCTCTCTATGCTACTCTATCCTGTGCAAGCCTCTTCATCTCCCAGTACCTACTGCAACCTACATCCTTCTGAATCTGCTTAGTGTATTCATCTCTTGGTCTCCCTCTACGATTTTTTACCCTCCACGCTGCCCTTCAATACTAAATTGGTGATCCCTTGATGCCTCAGAACATGTCCTACCAACCTATCCATTCTTCTAGTCACGTTGTGCCAAAAATTTATCTTCTCCCCAATTCTGTTCAATACCTCCTCATTAGTTATGTGATCTATACATCTACTCTACAGCGTTCTTCTGTAGCACCACATTTCGAATGCTTCTATTCTCTTCTTGTCCAAACTATTTATCGTACATGTTTCACTTCCATACATGGCTACACTCCATACAAATACTTCCAGAAACGACCTCCTGACACTTAAATCTATACTCGATGTTAACAAATTTCTCTTCTTCAGAAACGTTTTCCTTGCCATTGCCAGTCAACGTTTTATATCCTCTCTACTTCGACCATCATCGGCTATTTTGCACCCCTAATAGCAAAACTCCTTTACTACTTTAAGTGCCTCATTTCCTAATCTAACTCCCTCAGCATCACCTTTTTTTAACGCGACTACATTCCATTATCCTAGTTTTGCTTTTGTTGATGTTCATCTTATATCCTCCTTTCAAGACACTGTCCAGTCCGTTCAAATTCTCTTCCAGGTCCTTTGCTGTCTCTCACAGAATTACAGTGTCATCGGCAAACCTCGAAGCTTTTATTTCTTCTCCACAGATTTTAATTTCTACAGAGAATTTTTCTTTTGTTTCCTTGACTGCTTGCTCAATATACAGATTGAATAACATCGGGGATAGTCCACAGCCCTGTCTCACTCCCTTCCCAACCACTGCTTCCCTTAAATGCCCCTCGACTCTTATAATTGCCATCTGGTTTCTGTAGAAATTGTAAATAGCATTTCGCTCCCTGTATTTTACTCCTGCCACCTTCAGAACTTGAAAGAGAGTATCCCAGTCAACATTGTCAAAAGCTTTCTCTAGGTCTACAAATGCTAGAAATGTAGCTTTGCCTTTCCTTAATCTACCTTCTAAGATAAGTCGTAGGGTCAGTATTGCTTCACGTGTTCCAACATTTCTACGGAATCCAAACTGCTCTTCCTCGAGGTCGGCTTCTACCAGTTTTTCCATTCATCCATAAAGAATTCGCGTTTGTGTTTTGCAGTGGTGACTTATTAAACTGATAATTCGGGAATTTTCACATCTGTCAACTCCTGCTTTCTTTGAGGTTGGAATTATTATATTCTTCTTGAAGTCTGAGGGTATTTCGCCTGTCTCATACATCTTGCTCACCGGATGGTAGAGTTTTGTCAGGACTGGTTCTCCATGGCTGTCAGTAGTTCTAATGGAATGTTGTCTACTCCCGGGGCCTTGTTTCGACTTAGGTCTTTCAGTGCTCTGTCAAACTCTTCACGAAGTATCATATCTCCCATTTCATCTTCATCTACATCCTCTTCCATTTCCATAATATTGTCCTCAAGTACGTCGCCCTTGTATACACCCTCTGTATACTCTTTCAAATGGCTCTGAGCACTATGGGACTCAACTGCTGTGGTCATAAGTCCCCTAGAACTTAGAACTACTTAAACCTAACTAACCTAAGGACAGCACACAACACCCAGCCATCACGAGGCAGAGAAAATCCCTGACCCCGCCGGGAATCGAACCCGGGAACCCGGGCGTGGGAAGCGAGAACGCTACCGCACGACCACGAGATGCGGGCTATACTCTTTCCTCCTTTCTGCTTTCCCTTTTTTGCTTAGAACTGGGTTTCCATCTGATCTCTTGATATCCATACAAGTGGTTCTCTTTTCTCCAAAGGTCTGTTTAATTTTCCTGTAGGCACTATCTATCTTACCCCTAGTGATATATGCCTCTACATCCTTACATTTGTCCTCTAGCCATCCCTGCGTAGCCATTTTGCACTTCTTGGCGATCTCATTTTTGAGATGTTTGTATTCCTTTTTGCCTGCTTCATTTACTGCATTTTTATATTTTCTCCTTTCATCAAATAAATTCAATTAATTCAATTACATTCAATATTGTTACCCAAGGGTTTCTGCTAGCCCTCGTCTTTTTACCTACTTGATCCTCTGCTGCCTTCACTATTTCATCCCTCAACGCTACCCGTTCTTCTTCTACTGTATTACCTTCCCCCATTCCTGTCAATCGTTCTCTAATGCTCTCCCTGAAACTCTCTACAGCCTCTGGTTCAAAAAATGGTTCAAATGGCTCTAAGCACTATGGGACTTAACAGCTGAGGTCATCAATCCCCTAAACGTAGAACTACTTAAACCTAACCAACCTAAGGACATCACACACATCCATGCCCGAGGCAGGATTCGAACCTGCGACCGTAGCAGCAGCGCGGCTCCGCACTGGAACGCCTAGAACCGCATGGTCATCGGGGCCGGCTACAATCTCTGGTTCTTTAAGTTTGTCCAGGTCCCATCTCCTTAAATTCCCAGCTTTTTTTCCCGTCACACATAGGGGAAGAAAATTTTTAGTGCGGACATTAGTCCGGAAATACTTTATTTCCATGTTACAGCTCAGTTTCTACAACTCTTTAACACTTTAATCATGGGAAAAATACCGCAAAAGAACGTATCACCACAATATGAAACATTTTCTTAGGGCTGAGAGTTGACACATTGTTGAATGAAGCACTTGCAGAAGTCTACCGGCGCAGGAAAATCAGCTGCTGAAAGTGCCTGCATACGCTGTTCATGGTACGGACGCAGCAGGTTCTCATGTAGCACTCTCCTAGCAGTCATGTGGGCAACATTGCTTGTTGCAGCAAACTATCTTACGCTGGCACTAGGGTTGTAATTAACTGCTCAAAAGAAGTTCCTCCTGCAATTGAGATGCCCTCATCCTTCTAGGCCTCCCCCTGTCGCGAGTAGTAGGCATAAACGTCTCATGCTAGACGACGATCAATTTCTTTAAACGTCCTCCTGTCGGGGCTTCGTCGTTCTGGAAATGTCTCCCGATACAAACGTTGTGTGCCACTGCCATTACCATATGCCAATCCGTACAGCAAATGGGCAACTGGCAACTTCGCATTTGAGTACATTTCCACTGATGCCAGCAGAGCAGTGAGGTTAGGTTCATGTCAAAACAAACAATGAAGAGTGCCACATACCATCAACAACACTAGCTTCGTTCAATTGGAACGCAAATAATGGCAGTGAACCTAAGAATGACAACTAACTGGATATTCCAAAGACACGTAACCGGGGGGGGGGGGGGGTATTTTGAACATTTCACGTAAGAAAACGTTTCATGTAATGCTAGTGCGTTCCGTTCTTATGTTTTTCCTATGATTAATGTTGTAGTGAAGAGAAGCAGAAAATGAAATCTGATATGGAAATAAAGCGTTTTCCGACCCATATCCGTATAACACATTGTATTCCTCTAGGGTAGAGGTCCCCAGACTTTTTGTCACTACACACCTCTTGACATTTTCAAATATTTAGGCGCACTTTTATAGGTTGTTAACTTTGTAAGGAATCCTGACTTGGTGGAAGAGGGTGGTGGGAGCGGGATGGAGAGGGGGGGGGGGGGGGCGAAGGTTGAGCGACGATTGCCACAGAATGAGGAATGGTACGGAGAGAATAATTTTCGCCATCTTGCTCAGTGCTGACAACACACATACGAGTTTTGCGTGGTGCCAGTCAACTACTATGTATGTTAGAAATGTGCCACTCTAGTAATAATAGTAATAAGGTTTAGTGGGAGCAATCTTTTACGGAATCGTTCATGTTCGCATGTGGTACTTACTTACTTATTAAATTAAATTAAGCCCATTCTCATACAAATATTAAATGAGTAAGACAAGAATGACATTTAATCATTTAAAATATTTATTAAACTCTTACAGTAGCTTTCGTTATACTTGTGGTTATGTGTGGGTTTACATTTTTTTACTGCGTAATTCACACTATCAAATTTAACTTCACATCATAGTTATAGTACTGAAGAATCAGTTCGTTGTAAAATACACACCCCAGTTCCAGACGCAAGCTTTCTTCACGTCACGATCCTATTTAACGTAACTCCCAACAAAGTAACAATAAAGAATTCACTGCGTAATCCCTACTACAGTGCTACACATTGATGTAATGCACAAGTTGGCAGCAAATGCAAAGCGGCACGAAAGCTTTCAAATAACCACCGACAAGACCCTATTAAAATATCGCCAACGTCAAAACACGATGAATCATTTCCAGTAAAGGAAGCCTCTTCTAATGAAGCGAGGAGTTGGGAGGGTACAATGTCTCATGCGTCCAGCTCCAACTACCATTCCGCGTTCAAAGGGTGTTAATGCCCGTCATGCGGGCATAATCACGTCGGAAACTTTACCGTACGAATCAGCCGAGTACAAATTACAGCTCCGCCAATGCACGCCCTTTTTATGTCTTGTGCACAAGATACTACAGCCATTTGTATTTGTGCATATCGATATCCAGTGGCCGGCCGGAGTGGCCGAGCGGTTAAAGGCGCTACAGTCTGGAACCGCACAACCGCTGCGGTCGCAGGTTCGAATCCTGCCTCGGGCATGGATGTGTGCGATGTCCTTAGGTTAGTTAAGTTTAAGTAGTTCTAAGTTCTAGGGGACTGATGAGCTCAGATGTTAAGTCCCATAGTGCTCAGAGCCATTTGATCCATTTTTTCATTTCGTGCACAAAATACTGCACCGACATTAGTTTCGCAATTATGGACGGCTACAGAGGCAGCATGGCTCAATATTTCTTCAGGGGACTTCCAACCACTCGTTGAGTCCATGCCATGTCGAAAGAGCTGCACTACCCTGGGCAGAAAGAGGTCCGACACGATATTAGGAGGTATCACACGACATATGTCACCTCAGTGTATACAGAGACGGTGCATCATAAAATTTTGTTCGTGAAAAGATACTATTTAGAAACATAGTTTGGTAACCTCAAAACCCTTGAGATGACACTAGAACCCATTCCATAGGGGCTGCGTTTACGTTACATTTACGCTTCAGACAGGATATTACGCACGTATTTTACGTGCATAAGTATGGTAATTTTAAACCTCTGATAATGATATCGAAAAAAGTTGCAAGGTTCCTCGAGAACATGATGGTAAGAACAAAACGTAAAAATTTCGACCACTTTCCATGAACAGAAATCACCGAAGTGGCCATCCAAAAATAGCTCCTTTACGTATCCAAAAATCATGATTTCTCTGGCTTTTTCCAGGAACAGCCCAC
This sequence comes from Schistocerca serialis cubense, assembly GCF_023864345.2. Classification (NCBI taxonomy): domain Eukaryota; kingdom Metazoa; phylum Arthropoda; class Insecta; order Orthoptera; family Acrididae; genus Schistocerca; species Schistocerca serialis. The sequence goes on from NC_064639.1 coordinate 577,394,764, forward strand.
GAACAAATGTCGCTTTTATAGGTCGTCTAAGGCCCACATTAGACCACACCAATACAAAAAGACCAACCGATTTCCTCAATTTTGCCTGTGCTGGCGAAAGAGCAGGATGTTTAAAATTTGACCCTCTACCGCAGAATAGCTACAATATCGCCGGCCGGTGTGGCCGAGCGGTTCAGTCCGGAACCGCGTGACTGCTACTGTCGCAGGTTCGAATCCTGCCACGGGCATGGATGTGTGTGATGTCCTTAGTTAGGTTTAAGTAGTTCTAAGTTCTAGGGGACTGATGACTTCAGATGTTAATTCCCATAGTGCTCAGAGCCATTTCTCCTCTCCCATACTTCCCTAATCTGAGTTTGCGCTCCGTCTCTAAGAACCTCGTTGTCGACGGCGTGTTAAACGCTAATCTCCTCCTCTACCCCCTCCTCCCGAGTAATACATCCATCAGGGACATTCAATCCCTGCAGAGCTGCCCAAGACGACTGTTGGTGATGTGACTCGTGAGTTCCAAATTGCTACCTGGAGTCCAACTGGCACAGTGAATGTGCGTAGGGAAGTAAGCAGAATGGGGTGCAATGATCGATGAGCTCCTCGTAAGGCACACATGTCTGTAGTCAGCTTGAGGAGGTGTAAAGAGCGACGCCACCAGGCATTAGATGACAGTAAATGAGTGACCAGGAGTGACGAATCATAGTATACCGAATGGCAATCCGATGGAGGGGTTTTGCGATAAGTGAATGGCGACAGAAAGTTACCTGCCATCTTGCGTCGTGCCAACAGTGAAGTAAGGAGGAGGTGTGGTCCCCTTGTTGGGCTTAAGAAAACCCTATTTGCAGAAGGACGTAATCACGTTTTACGGCATTGTGTGCTGCGTGCAGTGGAGGGACAGTTCGAAGACGCTAAGTGTAACACCATGGTAATGTACTCCGTCATAGAGCAGCATTTCTGAGGCAATGGTCTGTGGGCAATGATGTTCCTGGAAAAGACTGGTCTGCTCAGGGTCCCGATCTGAACACAATCGAACACTTTTGGTGTGAGCTAGAACTCATGAAGTGCTATAGACAGGGGATGTCAAATTGATTCCATATGTTTATATTTCCAGAAGGCTTTCGACACCGTCCCTCACAAGCGTGATTTTCTGTCAGAAAGGTCACAGTTCGTAGTGACAGACGGAAAGTCATCGAGTAAAACAAAAGTAATATCCGGCGTTCCCCAAGGGAGTGTTATAGGCACTCTATTGTTCCTGATCTATATTAACGACGTAGGAGACAATCTGAGTAGCCGTCTTAGATTGTTTGCAGACTATGCTGTCATTTACCGTCATGTTAAGTCATCAGCTGATCAAAACGACTTGCAAAATGATTTAGATAAGACATCTGTTTGGTGCGAAAAGTGGCAATTGACCATGAATAAAGAAAAGTGTGAAGTTATTCACATGAGTACTAAAAGAAATCAGCTAAATTTAGAGTCTGAGGGCTGTAAATTCAACTAAATACCTAGGGATTACAATTACAAATAACCTAAATTGGAACGATCACGTAGATAATATTGTGGGTAGAGCAAACCAAAGACTGTGATTCATTGGCAGAACACTTAGAAGGTGCAACAGGTCTACCAAAGTGACTGCTTATACTACGCTTGTCCGCCCTATTCTAGAGTACTGCTGTGCGGTGTGGGATCCGCATCAGGTGGGACTGACGGATGACATCGAAAAAGTACAAAGAAGGGCAGCTCGTTTTGTATTATCGCGAAATAGGGGAGATAGTGTCACAGACATGATACGTGAATTGGAGTGGCAATCATTGAAACAAAGGCGTTTTTAGTTGCGACGGGATCTTCTCATGAAATTTCAATCACCAGTTTTCTCCTCCGATTGCGAAAATATTTTGTTGGCACCCACCTACATAGGGAGAAATGATCATCACGATAAAATAAGAGAAATCAGGGCTTGCACGGAAAAATTTAAGTGCTCGTTTTTCCCGCGTGCCGTTCGAGAGTGGAACGGTAGAGAGACAGCATGAAGGTGGTTCACTGAGCCCTCTGCCAGCCACTTTATTGTGAATAGCAGAGTAATCACGTAGATGTTGATGTAGAACGCCGATTTCGCTCCAAATGCCAGCGACCAGTTCTCTGGTTTCGGCTTTCGAGGAAGAATGGGTTGGTGTTTCTCCACATACCGGGTGATCAAAAAGTCAGTATAAATTTGAAAACTGAATGAATCACAGAATAATGTAGATAGAGAGGTACAAATTGACACACATGCTTGGAATGACATGGGGTTTTATTAGAACCAAAAAAATACAAACGTTCAAAAAATGTCCGGCAGATGGCACTTCATCTGATCAGAATAGCAATAATTAGCATAACAAAGTAAGACAAAGCAAAGATGATGTTCTTTACTGGAAATGCTCAATATGTCCACCATCTTCCTCAACAATAGCTGTAGTCGAAGAATAATGTTGTGAACAGCAGTGTAAAGCATGTCCGGAGTTGTGGTGAGGCATTGGCGTGGGATGTTGTGTTTCAGCATCACTAGAGATGTCGATCGATCACGGTAGACTTGCGACTTCAGGTAACCCCAAAGCCAATAATCGCACGGACTGAGGTCTGGGGACCTGGGAGGCCAAGCATGACGAAAGTGGCGGCTGAGCACACGATCATCAGCAAACGACGCGCGCAAGAGATCTTTCATGCGTCTAGCAATATGGGGTGTTTTTTTTTTGTTCTAATAAAACCCCATGTCATTCCAAGCGTGTGTGTCAATTTTTACCTCTCTATCTACATTATTCCGTGGTTTATTAAGTTTTCAAATTTATACTGACTTCTTGATCACCCAGTATATTCAGGCTTTAGGCGAAGGGTAGACACACGGCACATTAATAACCACAAATAGAAACCCCGGTACCTTTGGTGTGATAATTATCTCGCGGAAAGACCAAAAAGGTAACTTTAGAGTGACTCGATCTGAAACTAAGCCGTAACAACAACAGGTCTTCCCGACCATTATTCACAACTGGAACAGGAACTGGGAGAAGTGACAGTGAAACACAAAGTAACAACCGCCACACGCAAGGTGTCCTGCAGATTCACGCCGAGCAATTTCGTTTCAGCGATAAACGCGAAAGCGATGCTGGTCTCGCAATGAAATGTCGTAATTACTTTGCGTAGATAAATGACGTGCATCGCACGAGGCGTGGACGTTTCTGCGTCCTCTCAGAATAGAAGAAACATTTAGAGTGTGGCGGGTGATGTTACAGTGTGGTAGAGTCCGCCGCACGGCGCGCTGTTTGATATTCCAGTGGGACGCAGCGCCGGAGACGTATGACTGGCTGGCCGCGGCCGGCACACAGTGAGAGCGGAGGCGCGCCCGCGCTGGCAGATGTACGGGAGGTGCCGAGCGCGTGGGCGGGTCCGGGCCGGGCGCGGCCGACGGCAGAAGGCGCCGATTTATACGCCGGACCACAGCCGGCGCTGGAGCTGGACAACCGACAGCCGGCCGCTCCAGCCGCGGCCGCTCCAGCTTGCGACCATAGCCACAGAGGGCCCGAGTCCAGCAGCTGTGCACAACCTGCACACGCGCTACATTTCCCCAGCGCTGGCCAATCGCAGCTATTCACAGCACTGGGTTCTACAGACTTTCCGTATGAAACCTCCCTCATTTCCAAATTATTATTATTATCGTATGCATTAATTACAGTAATACACATTTAGCAAAACAAAGAAATACACTACTGGCCATTAAAATTGCTACACCAAGAATATATGCAGATGATCAACTGATATCCATTGGATAAATACAGCCGGCCGAAGTGGCCGTGCGGTTAAAGGCGCTGCAGTCTGGAACCGCGAGACCGCCACGGTCGCAGGTTCGAATCCTGCCTCGGGCATGGCTGTTTGTGATGTCCTTAGGTTAGTTAGGTTTAACTAATTCTAAGTTCTAGGGGACTAATGACCTCAGCAGTTGAGTCCCATAGTGCTCAGAGCCATTTGAACCATTTTTGGATAAATACATTATACTAGAACTGACATGTGTATACATTTTCACGCACTGTGGGTGCATAGATCCTGAGAAAACAGTACCCAGAACAACCACATCTGGCCATAATAATGGCCTTGACACACCTGGGCATTGAGTCAAACAGAGCGTGGATGGCCTGTACAGGTACAACTGCCCATGCAGCTTCAACACGATACCAGAGTTCATCAAGAGTAGTGACTGGCGTATTGTGACGAGCCAGTTGCTCCGCCACCATTGACCAGACGTTTTCAATTGGTGAGAAATCTGGATAATGTGCTGGCCAGGACAGCAGTCAAACATTTTTTCTGTATCCAGAAAGGCCCGTATGGGACCTGCAAAATGCGGTCGTGCATTATCCTGCTGCAATGTAGGGTTTCGAAGGGATCGAATGAAGGGTAGAGCCACGGGTCGTAACACATCTGAAATGTAACGTCCACTGTTCAAAGTACCGTCATTGCGAACAAGAAGTGACCGAGACGTGTAACCAATGGCACCCCATACCATCACGCCTGGTGATACGCCAGTATGGCGATGACGAATACACCCTTCCAATGTGCGTTCACCGCGATGTCGCTAAACACGGACGCGACCATCATGATGCTGTAAACAGAACCTGGACTCATCCGAAAAAATGACGTTTTGCCATTCGTGCACACATGTTCGTCGTTGAGTGCACCATCGCAGGCGCTCTTGTCTGTGATGCAGCGTCAAAGGTAACCGCAGCCATGGTCTCTGAGCTGGTAGTCCATGCTGCTGCAAACGCAGTCGAACTGTTCGTGCAGATGGTTGTTGTCTTGCAAACGTCCCCATCTGTTGGCTCAGGGATCGAGACGTGGCTGCACGATCCGTTACAGCCATGAGGATAAGACGCCTGTCATCTCGACTGCTAGTGATACGAGGCCGTTGGGATCCAGCACGGCGTTCCGCATTACCCACCTGAACCCACCGATTCCATATTCTGCTAGCAGTCATTGGATCTCGACCAACGCGAGCAGCAATGTCGCGATACGATAAACTGCAATCGCGTTAGGCTACACTCCGACCTTTATCAAAGTCGGAAACGTGATGGTACGCATTTCTCCTCCTTACACGAGGCATCACAACAACGTTTCACCAGGCAACGCCGGTCAACTGCTGTTTGCGTATGAGAAATTGGTTGGAAACTTTCCTCATGTCAGCACGTTGTTGGTGTCGCTACCGGCGCCAACCTTGTGTGAAATTTCTGAAAAGCTAATGATTTGCATATCACAGCATCTTCTTCCTGTCGGTTAAATTTCGCGTCTGTAGTACGTCATCTTCGTGGTGTAGCAAATTCAATGGCCAGTAGTGTATATATAAAAATGAACATGTGAAATTGTATATAGTACACAAGTTTTAAAACGGCTCTGACTACACTCGGATGTTGACGGACTCGATCAAGCGGAGTCCCTCGTGGGATGCTTGATGGAGCTTTTCAATGCCACCGGGGAAGCGTCTGATTGGACAGTCATTCACAATGTGGCTCATTGTTTCGGTGTCACCACAGTCACACACACTGTCACTTGAAAAGCCCCTCTTGTGCATGTTGTATTAGCACCTACCCTCTTCCGTCCGATATCTGTTTAACTGCATCCACACCTCCCTTGGTTGGTGGAAGCCTGGAACTGGAACTGTTGGATTGTCTACAAGTTCGTGGTTTCGGGTTCTTGTAGCTTACCACTCACGTTTCCACTCTGCGTCCTGGTCGAATCCTGTGGATAGCATTTGGACTCCCATTTCATATGCTGGTCTTCTAGATTTGAGGCGTTTCCTGGGCAGTGATAGCAAATCGTCACGAAGAGGGATCGAGTTGTTTTCAGAAACTTGCTGACAGGTTTTGTAAAGAGCAGCCTTTCGACGGAGGTCTGGTGGACAGATGTTTGAAAGCACTTGTAGCCAGCAAGTAGGTGTAGACTGGACTGTATCACTAATTTCCCTCGTAACTGAGTTCAGTTGGACGTCTACTTTCACTACGTGGTTGCTTCGGAGCCAAACTGGTGCACAGTATTCTGCTGCAGAGTATACCAGTGCAAGGGATGCTCCTCGGAGAACTGATGTAGTTGCTCCCCATGTACTGCCTGCGAGCTTTCTCACAAGGTTCACTCGTGTTTGTATCTTCTTGGCCAAGTTGGAAAGGTGTTTTTTGTATGTTAAAGTTCTGTCCAGAGTGACTCCCAGGTATTTTGGGCTTTCGTTGTATCTGACTGTGCCAAGAGGGCCGAACTGTGGACTGATCTTTGCTGATGAAAGGCGATTAGAGAGGTGGAACAGACTTACCTCGGTTTTAGGAACATTTGGTCTCAGTCGCCATGTCTCAAAATATAAAGATTAGTAAGGCTGTTCGTTAGGTGTTCTTCACATTCAGAAAGGTCTTCACTCTGATATGAAATTGCCAGGTCATCTGCATATTGAAATTTTCGGCAGGTCAAATTCGGCAGGTCAGCTGTGTAGAGGTTGAATAACACTGAAGCAAAAACAGAGTCTTGAGGTAATCAGTCATTGAGTACATTTCCAAATGCAGTTAAAAAACCCTCAAGAGAGAGCCCAATGCGTGGCGTGGGAAGTGTAAACGAAACTGCCCATTGCTCTCCAAAGAAATTTCCGACGTGAATTACAAAGGGAGCCGCCAGATGTTAAGACTAGGTACTTGTAACGGGAAAAATTGTTTATGGGGTTTGCTTCTCATGGAGAAGGGGGAAGTGTAAACGAAACTGCCCATTGCTCTCCAAAGAAATTTCCGACGTGAATTACAAAGGAAGCCGTCAGATGTTAAGACTAGGTACTTCTAACGGGAAAAATTGTTTATGGGGTTTGCTTCTCATGGATCAATATTAGATAAACTGAAGTTTGTGTAAATGAACTTCCGTGTTATGTACAACAAGCAGAATTAGTTCTTTTTGCGGACGACATTAGTTCGATTAAAATTTCTTGGTAGTTGACACTTCACGCGTTGTAGCTGGTTTCCTCCAATTAGAGCGTTCATCGTCACGTCCGAACCTATCGCCGTTGCCAAACTGCCATAACAATTTTTCAGTTCATCTTGTCCGGCTTTCTTTCGTATTGTGTTTGGATCCCGAATCCTGGATTTGGCCCTTTAATTTCGTATTTCATCACACATAACCACAAAACAACACTTTCTCTCTCTCTCTCTCTCTCTCTCTCTCTCTCTCACACACACACACACACACACACACACACACACACACACACACACACACAAAACGATGCTAACGATACACATGCGTTTCATACACAAACATTACTGGATCCTTCCGCGCTAGGTACGATTCAGCGTTACATATACAGTTATTATAATTACCAAATCAGCTTACGTTAGAAAAGTTTCACATGACATTATGTGGAGTTAAATTTTTGAAGGCTGCAATTTGTTTTTGTTACTGGAATATCAGAGTCTAAAATGTAACAACATTACGCGTCGTAGTGCCATAGCGCAGTGATAAGCGCATTAACTGGTCATGAAATACAGCGATCTCCTTCATTGATTTCAAAAAAGCGTATGATTCGATTGATAGAGAATCTCTGTTATCAGTCCTGGAAGAAATAGGTTTGGATAAGAAAACAACTAACATTATAAAAGCGACCCTTACAAATACATTTTCGAAAGTTAAATTTATGGGCGGATTATCGGAACCCTTTGAAATAAAAACGGGAGTGCGACAGGAAGATGGGCTCTCACCGTTGCTGTTCAATTGTACACTTGAGAAAGTAGTCAGAGAATGGAACACAAAAGAGTGGTATAAGACTGGGTTGCAAAAAGAAGAAGCTTGAAGTAAATTGCATTGCTTTTGCAGATGATATGGCCCTGTTTGCTGAAACAATGGAAGAAGCACGGGAGCAAATCCTTGAAGTAAAGAAACAAGGAGCTAAAATAGGTCTTCACATCTCCTTTGAAAAAACTACGATACTGACAAACATCAAGCACTCATGTAAATACCTCAAAGTTCAAGAACAGAAGATTGAAATAGTAAAAGAATTCACATATCTCGGAGAATGGATTAGTTGGAATGCTGGGGAAAGCAAAGCAATGGAATCGAGAAAAATAAACTTGAATTGGCCTTCCAGCCAACAAAAAATACATACAACAAAAAATCCCTTTCATGGGGGTCCAAAATTACACATTACAAGACAGTGATTAAGCCAGAAGCACTGTATGCAGCAGAAACACTTAACATGAATTTCAAAGGCCAAATGGAGAAACTTGCGCTAAAGGAAAGAAAAATTTTAAGAAAAATCATTGGGCCAAAACTTCAAGGCAATAAGATTATACACATCAAAAATGAAATTCTCTTCAAGAAAATTGAAGAACTTTCAGATTCTATGCGAAAAAGGAAGATAAATTTTTATGGTCATCTTCTCAGAATGAATTACAACAGATTAACAAAACAAATCTTTGACTTCTTCCGTAACCGCAAAACGAAACCCAACTGGTTTAAAGAGACTGAGAAAGACCTAGTAGAATTAAAGATTTCAGGAAATTCACTTATTGATCGAACAGCTAAATTAATTACTAAAGATGAAAACATAAGGTTCCAAGACAAATCTACACAAAAGTCCAAACCCTTCATCTCGGATGAAGAGAGGAGAAGAAGATCAGGAAGAATGAAGAAATACTGGGCCCTAAGAAAAGAACAACGCACAAAGAAATGATTGATTCAGCGTACCCCAAAGAGGGTGAAACGAAAGAAGAAGAAATACAATGAAGATGAAATACAGTGAAATTTTTTGTTTATTTCTAAATCCAATCAAGTCGTTTCCATTACTATTGTTATTGAATTAATTGATTTAAATCTGTGTTTATCAATTTCTAATACTTCTACGCGTCACTTTTCGCTATCGTATTGGCATTTTTATTCGCCCTTATTTTTTATCCTATGACTCTTTTATTCATTTGGAACCTGCCAGTATCATCTATACTCCACAACGAAGGGCCAACCAGGACTGCTCATCCGCTGGTAAAGCGGCAGTTCGTGTAGCCAGTGTGAGGATAATTTCAGGTAACCTATGAATGATAGTGAGAAATTACACATTGTTTTTCAGCGTTGGGTCTGAAATTTTTCTGTCTTGTGTTTGATCGTAGACGTTTGCTTTAATCGCCGTGAACAAATCGATCTTGATTTTAGTTCTGCTGCCAATTCTTGACCGCCGTTTTCTCGGATTCATTGCACATCACGAGCTTGTTGTTAAGTTAGGAAATGAGTTTAAATTGAGGGCTACAACACGCGTCGTCTGCCGCGATTCAGTCACTGGTCACTTAAAATCACCTGCTGACAGAGCATCTTTTATTTCCGACATACCTCGCGGCGGTCGCATTCAACATTGCTCCGCATTTGTGAAGTGGCCTGCCGTGTTTGTGTGTAACCTATAACCGAACGGTAGCCGGCAGCCGATGTAGCAACGCCGTAGCGGCAAGTGGCAGACGTCAACCGTCAAGTGATTTTAACCGGACAATAGCAATGTGTTCAATCCGAACAATCATACAGCAACACAATTGTAAATAATGTACTTATAAACATTTTCTAAGTGTTTTTCTGCTAAAAGTCTCACTCTCATTATGAAAAAGAGACAACACATTAAGTTCTGCACATTTAGAGGTACTATACCAATGGCAAGTGTAATACATGGTGAGCAAATAATAAATAGATTGGTTGCCGGCCGTAGTGGCCGAGCGGTTCTAGGCGCTACAGTCTGGAACCGCGCGACCGCTACGGTCGCAGGTTCGAATCCTGCCTCGGGCATGGATGTGTCTGATGTCCTTAGGTTAGTTAGGTTTAAGTAGTTCTATGTTCTAGGGGACTGATGACCTCAGAAGTTAAGTCCCATTGTGCTCAGGGTCATTTTTGAATAAGTAGGTTGAAAACTTAAAAATATTTACAAGTTGTGACATAGTCACGAAAAAGTTTCCAGCGATCCAGGGAAACATTTCCTTTATTATAATTATAGTCCTGGATCACAATGTCTATTTGTAATCAAAATTTCGGTCGTTAATGACTACCTTTAAACCTGAGTGGAAACATGTTGCACAACGCACATCACGCTATTACATGTGATGATTTTGACTGCACCATCATATGTAGTAGCAAGATATGTATAATGCGACACGTTTCCACTCACGTCTGAAGATGGTCATTACCGATCGAAATTAATAGCCTGATAACAAATAAACATTGTGATACTAGACAGGAATCATAATAAATCAAAACTCGTAGGTGCCTACGTTGACAACTGGAAAAAAGTGCGTTTTGGAACTTCTGAAACAATTTATTTCAGCCACATTTACGGGTCGGCTGTTGTGGCCGAGCGGTTCTAGGCGCTTCAGTCTGTAACCGCACTACCGCTACGGTCGTAGGTTCGAATCCTGCCTCCGGCATGGATGTGTGTAATGTCCTTAGGTTAGTTAGGTTTAAATAGTTCTTAGTTCTAGAGGACTGACGACCTCACATGTTAAGTCCTATAGCGCTTAGAGCCATTTCCACGTTTACATTTCGAATCATCGCAAATATTGGGGAGTGACAAATTGTTATGTTGACATATTTTGATAATTTTCGTAGAATAAAATCGTATGGAGCATTGTTCTGCGGTAACTCATCTTTCAGAAAGAAAGTCTTCTTCGCTCAAAACGAGCTGTAAGAATAATGTGGTGCTTACATATTATCCTCTTGTAGACGTGTGTTTAAAGAGTTAGAAGTTTCAATACTGCTTTAAAGTGTATTTGATTCGTCATGAAGCTTGTTGTCAGTAATCCACTGCAGTCCAAAGAAAGCAATGATTGTTTAATTCTTTAAGATTGTCTTTAGCACAGAAAGGAGTGCGTAATGCTGCAGTCAAACATTTTGATCACTCAACTGATGATACAAAATGTATCACAGACAGTACAGATAAATTTAAAAACAAACTGAGAAAGTTTGTCGTTAAAAACTCCATCTATTTCGAAGAAATGATTTATTTTTGCCGTCATTGAAAGGTGCTGAGTGGGTCTTACTAACTCAAATCTGCATAGAAGAAAGAATAAACGCTCTTTGTAAACGGTCAGAATGTAGCCACATTTAGCATACAGACGACTGTGTAATTTGAATGTAAAATGACTTCTTCTGCATCATTACGATTAATCGTACAGATGATCCATGTAACATTATACTAACTAAAGATGAAAGCTCTTTATGACAATTTGCTAGCCACTTGGAAGCAGATAGGTTCTGCCAGAGAACGCACATCTAATGAACTAGTAGAGCAGAGAGATCTTCCAAAGGAGGCCAGTCAAGTCTGTTCGTTGAGGAGTACGACAGTTCAACAGCCCTTGCTCAGCAGATCACAAGGGATGCATAAACGACTGCGCTCGTACGCTTACATACTTCAAATTGTGCAAGCGTTCAAGCCAGCCGACTTGCAGCCAACCCACGAACTTGTTGTTGACACGTAGGACCAGGTCCCACAAAGCTCCAACTATGTAGGTAATATTGTTTTCTCTGACGAATCAACTTCCCACACATGTGAGAAGATTAACCAGTACAACATTCTTTCACACTTGGGGTTCGGGAAACCACCTCAGAAACAGCGGGAAGGTGAATATGTGGTGTGTGCCGATGAAAGACAGCATATCTGGATCAGTTTTCTTCTTTGATCAAACAGTAACAGGAACGTTTTACCTGGCTATGATTGAGCAGTTAGTTGTCCCTCATCTTCATCACTCACAGCCAAACGTAATCTTCCAGCAGGATAGTGCACCAGCGCACATATCTGTGTCACGTTCACAGTCAACAGGCAGTCTATCCCTTGCATGACTACATTCAATTCGCAGCAATCGACTCGCGTTGTTACTCTCTTATAGACAACTGCATAATTTACAATCAACCCCCTGAAGGTTTTGACGTTATCCACTAGAACATTTATTGTATTGTAAACAGTTCCAATCTTATTCCTGTGGTACTTCCAAAATTACCTTACATCTGTCGATTTTCTTCAATCCAGAACGATGTGTTGAGGTCTATCTGCCGACCGGTGTGGCCGAGCGGTTCTAGGCGCTTCAGTCTAGAACCGCGCGGCCGCTACAGTCGCAGGTTCTAATCCTGCCTCGGGCATGGCTGTGTGTGATGTCCTTAGGTTAGTTAGGTCTAAGTAGTTCTAAGTTCTAGGGGTCTGATGACCTCAGATGTTAAGTCCCGTAGTGCTCAGAGCCATTTGAACCATTTTTGAGGTCTATCTGCATATAAGTCCTATATCCAATCACAGATCTGTTCTGACAGTCTTGAAGCTCGTATTTTGCTCATAAGCAATATTTCAAAGATCTTTTCCTATTTGTGTCTCTTATCATATATTTTATTTCGTCCAATAGAACAGTTCCGAAGCTATACCAGTAGAGTTAATCATGTGTTGCGCAGAGATGTTGACCCAGATCGATGAAGTGAACAGAGCTGGACAAAGAGACACAGAAAATCCGCGCCCTGTCTTGTAAAATAAGACTCTACTTTTTGTCATGATGCTGCCACAGTAATTGATGAGGCAGAGGAAAGTTGCATATAATTTACAATTTTAGTCGCAAACACCCTCAAATTTCTTATCCTCGGGACATGCAAGAAGCGGTACACAATCTTTGCCATGGCTCACTTGTACATTTACTTAAAGTCATTTAGAAAAGTCGCGAGGAACCATCATTACAGCCATTGTGCCTATGTTTGACCGCAAATTCTTTATATCCGGAACCGTATGTATTGTTTCACGCCTTTCCGGGGTTTAGAAATTATGAACGCTGAAACTATATTTTAACAAATTTATGATTTTCAACAGAGAAGGACTAGAATCCGCTTCAGGGCCATCCAGACAAGCATCATTACTTTTTACGCAAAATATGGTGTGTGAGGCTGAGATGTTACAATGGGTCGTTACTAGGTGTGCAGATTTCTTTTAGAAACCTTATAACGGCGTATACTATGATGCAAAGAAAGAGTAATTTGGGAAATACAAACTGAATGTAACAATTAAAGGATCAGATGTCACGTTTTACGGAAAGATAAGATTTGCATTCCCCCAGTTGCCATGTGTAGTAGCGTATTTTTTCAAATAACTAATTCTTGCCTATGTGCATCAGTCCAGGAGTAACCTAGTGAAAAACTTCAGAAATAACCAAGGTTTCGTAATTATTGTCTGTGTGTCAACATACTGCTTCCTATCAACATGGCCTGGATTGAACTAATTTATCGATTAAAACCTGAATGAAATTTACGTACTATTTAGGAGTGGCACCATCGGAGAATGTGCTGACTTGTTAGCAGTGGATGTCCGAAGAAAAACATAGATGTCCCAGCAGGATTAACGGTTTGAGATATGGCCACGCTATTTGTGTGGGTTCATTACTTTTTACAGCACCCTTCGCCAGCTGTGCTGTCTGGGGACAAGCAAAAGTCGGGAAATCATGTCCGTTCACCTTCGAACTGCCAACGTTAACTCTTGTTAACACGAGATATTTCGTGTTCTTCGTTCTGCGCTTTCTTCAGATGTACACGCATTACTTTTCATACTCGACAGTCAGGGAAAAAAATTCAAACCTCGGAAAATTCAGCGAATTACCATGTGCGATGGTTTTCTCATCCACTGTCTTCGGGAACTGCAGTGTTGTACGATTACTAAGACGCTGCAAGGACAAGGACTCACGCGAAAATGCGGCACTTTCGTGAGGAAGGCTGCAGACAGTTTTTGTTGATAAGCTGCGCCCTCGCGCTGTTTGCCAGCCTCCCTGCAATTCGTTTACATGCAGCTGACTGTTTCGAAGAGCTGTCGTGAAAATACAGCAGTCTTTCCTGGCTTGTAGTTTCTCGTGGTCAACTGTGCCTCGATGATCTGATTTCACAAGCAAGACTGAAAGCCGTAAACTGGCGTTTGAGTCACTCCAGTAAGACTTGCCAAGCCAGCCACTGTCTGTTCAGCTTATATCACGCAAACCAGTCTCCAAACCACAGATTCCTCTAAATCGTGCTGCTGAATTGTTGCCTGACTTTTATTCGTACCAAAGTGAACGCTGACACTATACTTTGAGGCCGAATGCTTCAGCAATGTCCCGCTATCAGTAACGCATTAGTTCACGTGTCTTGGTAGTAATACATAAAAATTGTGTCATAGCATTACCAAAGAGAGTGAAAACATGTTGACTGTTTCTGTAGCAGGGTTGATAAGCGAATGCTTCGTAAAACACTTGCTTACGTGAGAGTAGAGCACAAAAAAGGGACAGTCAGAAATGCAACGTAAATTGTGAACCACATATAACGAAAATAAACAAAAATGTCAGTGATGTGATGAAAATGTTGTCCTTTCAAAAATTCTGCTTGTAAGGACTTTACAGATTACGATACAATCTGACAGAAATTTCGAGAGTATACTTTCCGGTAAGAGTCGTATAACATATTGCTTCAAGTATTAGTTCCACCCACATACGTCTCGCGAAATGATGACAACTAGAAAGTTTGAGAAATAAGGGCGAATACAGAGGCTTACCGACGATCATACTACCCAAGCGCCATTTGCGAATGGAGCAGGGAAGTGGGAATCAGTTAGTGGTACTAGAAGTACGCTCCGCCACACACCGTCAAGTGGCTTGCTGAGTATTAATGTACATGTAGAAATGTGAAGCAACTTTAGGAAATCATTGCCAGTATTTGACCGGCAAGGGGAGGAGAGTTGTGGCGTAAAGTTCCTGACCATTAGACTTTGTACCAATGTGCTGGTTCAAATATTGTGATGGAGCATGTTGCAAATAAATAAAAAATTGGAAATTACCTGTTACTTATTAGTAGATGATAGCGTTAGTCAAAAAGCTTACATTATGAGTAAGGAATCATGATTATTAACTCAACCAGATGAGTTAGCTTTTGCTTATTTGCAACATTTATAGTCGTTAAAAGTAAAACGATGTTGTGAGGTATACCAAACAAAGTTGGCTATTTATCTGTTGATAAATATGTAACCACTCGCTTTTTCACGATTTATTCAACCATGAACATGTTTTCGAGCCACTGCGGGCTCATCATCAGATGAAGGTGTTACAAGAACATTATGTTGTGCACGAAGTGTAGGTAGATGCAGTACGGATGAGTGTACTGCGTTGTGATATCCATATCACATCTCTTCCCGTAATGTACGTCGTACATTATTAAGCTGTGTACACAAATATACACAGTATTTAGCGGCATTTGGTTTTACATTGATTCATATAAAGTAAATAGAAGCTAAAGTAAAAAGAAACTCAATACTCTGTGTATTTGTGTACATAGCTTAATAATGGACGTTTTACGAAGAAATCTGATATGTATACCATAAGGCAGTGCATTCACCAACACTGCATCTACCTACACTTGGCCCACAGTATAATGTTCTTGTAACACCTCCATCTGATGATGAGCCTGCAGTGGCTTGAAAACATGTTCACGGTTGCATAAATCGTGAAAAAGCGACTGGTCGCATACTTATCATCGGATAAATCGCCAATTTAAATCACAGCCGCAGTACGTCATCCTTTGTGTAGGCAATGTATATAATGAAAAAAAGTTAGGTCTTCGAGTACAATTTTCTATGACATGGGAGTTATTGTGCTGTTTCCGATCACAGAAGACTTTTCCCCACCTTCATTCTATGGTTTACCGAGTAAAAATTTGTATGTCTGAATTAAAGTACCATGAACAGGACTATGCATTTCGTAAGGGCCGTGGCGGATCCACCAGTCTCGAAGGCGCTGTCTACCCACGAACTATCCGTCGGGTGTTGCTGCTTTTATGCATTCCGCGGAGGAATGTGTCAATTGACTGACTGACGCTTTAGCGTCTGCCAGTACGACATTAAATAGTAAGGGGAAGTACCTTGAGTTGTGCAAGAAGAACGATTTTATAAGAACGTAGGCTTCCGCGGCCGGTGTCATAGTGATTAAAATTCTTCTGGGTATTATGCCGCGTCATTTAAAAACTAACAACAATAATAAACTAAAGCCGACGTTTCGGCTGAATTGCAACGGCCTTCCTCAGGGCACGAGGAAGGCCGTTGCAAGTCGGCCGAAACGTCGGTTTTAGTTTATTATTGTTGTTAGTTCTTAGCAATGACGCGGCATAATACCCAGAAGAATTTTAATCACCTAGAACGATTTTGTTTGTAGTAAAATATTATTGTCGATCGGAACGGCTGATGACAGGAACTTAAGATCCAAATACTTTTACATGATTTGTTTGGTTTAAGTGTTATACTGTTGGCCATTAGTCTCATGAGGAGCACCACTGTGATCAGAATGTGTAGAATAAGTCTTTGTTGTTCGGTCCTGCACGCTGTATAGATCACTGCATTACCATTAGTATAAATCATCTTCAGAACCAGTCTCTGGAATAAGTACAAAAAATCGCCAATCAGTGTTCTGTCTGCAACTTATCTTATGGTTCCGATATTACTGCAAGTATGCATATCTATGGCGAAGACTTAATAGAGTAGTATTGCGTCAAACGTTTCTCATACTCATGTGAAGCCAGAAGAGATTTACTGTCGTTTGAAAAGCGTGGATCCCTGCAATAAGCGTTCATGTGAGTTAACCCCACCCAGATTATGTATAGCAGATGTATAGGTAACGGCAAGTTACCAAGGCATCTAGCAGTGCCAGGAAACCAAACGGAGTGTTGCTTAATGTATGTTAACAGCACTGCGGCATACAATCAGAACAGAATTCACAGAATTCATTACCAGCCTGGTTCGCAGAACTACGACAGGAACTGCTCTTCGGCTCGCTTCGGTACCGCGGCAGGTGAAGTTAACTTTATTGCTTCACTCCGGCTTTTAAGATATTTTTGCGTGTCGGCAGAGCCGTAAAGATACGTGTGCAGCTCCGCCCGCCATAGCGTTTACAATCATTGAAGCTGCGGAGAATGACCCTGGTCTGCACTTGCCGTTTATACCGATGCGTATAAAGGGGACCTGCCAATTCCTTCCACTGAGAATTACTGATTGTTTTCTTAATACCGGCTCACTTCTTTAGGATATGGTTCTCCAGCTTTCATTAGAGGCGTAAATCAGGTGTGAAGTGCAATAAATAACTTCTTCTAGTTGGTAGCAACTTACAGGTTTCTTCTTAGAGAAGAAAAAGCATCTTCCAACTGTAAAGTCATCAGTCTATCACGATTTTTACTTGTACTTTGGAAGTAAAAACGTAATACCAAATAGACTGTAAGAGTAAGAAAAAGACACGCACCACGAATGGTACGGAAAACGGTAGATGTGACGTACATGTATAGTCAAACAAATGATTACAGTTCCTGAAAAATTAGATGATTTATACACGAGAAAGAACCTTAGAAACCTCTGGCACTCGTGCAAGCAGTTATTCGGCTTGGCATTGACAGATAGAGTTGTAGGATGTCTTCGTGAGGGGTATCGTAGAAAATTCTGTCCAGTTGGTGCGTTACGTCAAAATCCCAAGCTGGTTGGAGGGCCCTACACATAATGCTCCAAACTTACGTAATTGAGGAGATATCTAGCGACCTTGCTGGCCAAGGTAGGATTGAAACTTCCCCTTTGAAAATTAAGAATGACAGTGCTGGAAAAAATCTTACGTTGTTTGATACAGAAACAGCTGGGTAAAACTCAACGTACTCAGACAGTTTTCTCTTTACTTATTCTGATCATCACTAACACACAATATTTGAGCGCAACTTAATCAGACTTTCAATAATCCCTACAAAAGAATAGCCCTGAGCCGGCCGGTGTGGCCGAGCGGTTCTAGGCGCTTCAGTCTGGAACCGCGCGACCGCTACGGTTGCAGGTTCGACTCCTGCCTCGGGCATGGATGTGTGTGATGTCCTTAGGTTACTTAGGTTTAAGTAGTTCTAAGTTCTATGGGACTGATGACCTCATAAGTTAAGTCCCATAGATCTGAGAGCCATTTGAACCATTTTTGAATAGCCCTGACTAACAATAACTTATACCTTTCATGAAACACTTACCTCACAAAAATCTTTGTTACTGGAACAACTGCAATACAGCGAACGCCAATACTGCCAGCTAAATAAAAGATTCTAACTAGTGAAGGCATTAACTACTGATAGCCATAGTTAGCAAATGAAAGATTTTGATACAGAACAAACAATGTATTTACGCCGGCAGGGGTGGCCGAGCGGTTCTAGGCGCAAGTCTGGAACCGCGCGACCGCTACGGTCGCAGGTTCGAATCCTCCCTCAGCATGGATGTGTGTGATGTCCTTAGGTTAGTTAGGTTTAAGTAGTTCTCAGTTCTAGGGGACTGATGACCACAAAAGTTAAGTCCCATCGTGCTCAGAGCCATTTGAATCATTTGAACCAATGTATTTACATTAATAGTGTTCAAAAGTAATATCAGTTCGTGACATCCAGTTTTACGAATTTCCTTTTTCTGAGAGACACACGTCCAAATCGTCCGCTCATAGTAACCTCTCAAAACTTTGGCATCTCTCCCCCCACATCCACCTCTGCTGGCGGTTCACGTCCAACTGCCCAACGCTACGGGCTGTTCACATCCAACTGCCCAACACAACACAAGCGAATATTCCAACAATGAGTCCAACCAGCCACAGACTGCACTCAGCGCAGTCAGCGATTTTCATATAGGGCACTATTTGGCGTTACCAACATAACAACCTAAACAGCCTACTTACAAGGTTTGGTTAGTACGAAGGCAACAGTAGAAACGCGCTGAAAAACGAAATTTACCTTGCTGAAACATAAGCCCAGGATGACTTGGCATTTTG
The DNA here is from genome assembly GCF_023864345.2 of Schistocerca serialis cubense. Lineage (NCBI taxonomy): Eukaryota > Metazoa > Arthropoda > Insecta > Orthoptera > Acrididae > Schistocerca > Schistocerca serialis. The sequence continues at coordinate 577,413,555 of NC_064639.1, forward strand.
GGGAACAAAACGGGGCGTAGAATGTCGTCGACGTACCACTGAGCTGTAAGGGTGCCTCGGATGAACACAGAAGAGGTCTTGCTATGAAATGAAAATACGTTCCAGACCATCACTCCCGATTGTCGGGCCGTATGGCGGGCGACAATCAGGTTGGTATCTCATAGCTGTCCAGGGCGTCTCCAGATACGCCTACGCTGGTCATGGGAGCTCATTTCGAAGCAGGATTCACCACTGACCACAAATCTACTCCAGTCGATGAGAAGCTATGCCGAGGACGTGTCTGGAGACGCTCCGGATGGCGGTGGGATACCATCCTTGGTCAGCAAGACTGCCGAACATGTTCCCACTTGAGAACGTTTTGAGCACTGTGGGCACGGCCCTCTAATCACTTCGGGAGTCTCACTATCTGACGCGCCAACTGGAGACTGGCGTCTTACAGCGTATTTGTGGCAATATGAAATATCTATCAAGAAAAATTTAATCGCAGTTTTGGCTTTCATTTGAATTTATTGCACAAATGGCATATACGGTTTCCAGCTGTAGAACTAACACTGTGCATCTTCAGAGGATTACAAGTGGATGCGATTAATGTCGATAGTTACGTGACGTGTGACAGATCTGAAAAATTCATTTTATCCGTGATTGGGAGCTTCTGTAGAGTCGCAAGAAATATTTGCGGGTGGCCAGGATCCACACTCCCTTAGCGTCGTGCGGTGCGCGAGACAAATTATTAGACGTATTTACTTCTCAGGTTTACTTGGAAATGTATTTTAGGCGAACTTGGATTAGTTCTCTGTACTGTTAAACGGGTAAAACCTTTCCAAATAATGGGCGCCATACTCGCATTGACCCACGAGACAATAAGACTACTCCAAAGTTAATACTGACAAGTCTTATAGATATCTGACTAATCCGAGATGCAACCACTAGAGTGGAATTACTACAACGGTAGCAGTTCATTCACGCCTCCGGCTCCTAGCAACGTCCGCCGATAATCTCGACCATAACAAGACATGAATACAGTTCAACGTAAGTAAGCCAAAACACACGTGTAAACATCACATCACAAATTTCCACGTCAACAAATGCGATCTATTGGCTTCAGTTAAACCTCACCAAGTTCGCTTCGCGTTGTGACTCTACACCCTGATATATGATGCCTCTCCTGTCGAGCATTTGCTCACTAAATGGTAATAGTCGCCTAGAAAATCGGAAAAGACTGATTAGAGTCTCACGGGAACTCACTTTCAATTGTTGTAGTCTTCCCATATTTGAAAAGTAGATTTATTGTTCACTAATTCGTGACTTCAGAAGGTAAAACACTTTAAAACACCAGCTCCGTCCTATGGGTCCCCCGAATTCCCACATCAACCCCCCGAGGGTTGCCTAGTCCTTAATTCATGAGCTCTGCAAGTTATTGTAACAATCGCGTCTTCCAGGCACGTAGATGTTCAAATGTGTGTGAAATCTTATGGGACTTAACTGCTAAGGTCATCAGTACCTAAGCTTACACTCTACTTAACCTAAATTATCCTAAGGACAGCACACACTCCCATGCCCGAGGGAGGACTCGAACCTCCGCCAGGACCCGCCGCACAGTCCATGACGGCAGTGCCTCAGACCGCTCGGCTAATCCCACGCGGCAGGCACGTAGAATGTAGTTAGTTTCACTAGCTGCTGCCGCTCTTCAGCAAGGAGTTGCTTCCTGAGAGGGCATTTCAATGTTTGTTTCCAACAAGTGCTGGAAAACATCGTGGGGAGAAAAACCGCCCATCGTGTAGTCGGCCTGGAGGACAACCCACTAAGAAGCACTGAGGGAAGACAGTGTCCTTTGAACTTCACCCTCCGACACATTGGAAACTACAAGTACACTTCGTACTGTCGACATCTGCAGGAAGACTAACGCTAACCTCTACACCCTAAAAAAGGTTTGGAACTTATTTCCACAGGATGTGAAACGTAAATTTGATTAATCACTCGTCCCACCGAGCGTCCACTGTTATGATGTAATTTAAGAACGGCACGAGTAGTAAAACCACTAGACGCTCAGAACTAATGATGAGAGATTGTATGCGTTACTCCTGGAACTGTCGTCTGTATGACTATATATTCAGTAAGCGTGCTTGGTTCAAATGGTTCAAAAAAAAAAAATGGTTCAAATGGCTCTGAGCACTATGGGACTCAACTGCTGAGGTCATTAGTCCCCTAGAACTTAGAACTAGTTAAACCTAACTAACCTAAGGACATCACAAACATCCATGCCCGAGGCAGGATTCGAACCTGCGACCGTAGCGGTCTTGCGGTTCCAGACTGCAGCGCCTTTAACCGCACGGCCACTTCGGCCGGCGTAAGCGTGCTTCCAGCGAGACAAGTTACCAATAACTCGCATCAGAGAGTAGATACCTGTCATCACAATCGAAACACGAGGTCCCATTTATCCAGTACCCTAGCTGTGGCCATTCATAAAACAGAAACATTCACTAACTCCTTCGCTGTTGCTCCTGTCCGCCTCTGGAACCAGCTGCCCTCCACTCTGCGTACATTTCGATGCCCTGCTGTTTTTAAGCAGCTGAAGCACTTAGTCCTGTCATTCTCATAACGTTTCCAATTATCTATATGGCCAATTTTCCCTCTGTCAAATAGCAGTTTTGCAGTATGTGCGGAAGACAGTAAACACGCCGATCTGCTGCTAGGGCGTTGTGTGACCCGATGCGCTGGCACTGTGTCTTCCCGTTGAGTGGGGCTGTTGATTATGCGTGTGCTGCAGCGAGATGGACGATTGGACAAGACCTCCAAAGTTTCTAAACAAGATCCTCTGTTATAAAATCGTTCAGCTGATTTAATGTGTTGCCAGGCTCCTGCAGAACATGTATAAAAATCTCAATTTCTTCCAACATTGTCAGGAGTCTTGTAGGTTCAATTTGCAGCACTTCCAAATGCAGACCAATAGTTCCAAAAGCGGGATTCAGTGTTAGAAGATGTTCATCAAACGCTGTTTCATTATTATGAATTAAAGCGTATTTCAAGCGTCCTGTCTTTTTGATCTACGTAAAGGTTTGTACATTTTCCACACTTGAGTTCATATGCTCCTCCCATTGTGAATTTTGAGGTTTTTCTGTTCAAACGGTGCCACAGTCAGAATCGAATAATGCCATTAGTCTTAAACCATACACACATATTGGCATTACATAATTGTCTACCGATAATTCCTGAAACGCGTCCTTTATTGCTCATAGGCATGTACACGATTTTCTGGTCTTGCTATTCCCCCGTTAGAGTACTGTCATTGATTTTTCGTTGTTGTTGTCTTTTGATATTCCGTAGTAACTTACTTTCGAGACTGGGTAACCATTGCTTAATATAACTTTCTTTATAATAGCGATCAATTTATTCTCTCATGCTGGCTTAATGATAGTTTTAATAACCTATTTATCACAGATCGAAAATATGCCATCTTGATTCTGTCAGGGTCCCAAAACTAAGTCAATAATAATGTGTGCGCAGATTGGCTTTTCTGTGCACGCTAATCGGTGCTCGCCCGTCTACCTTGTAACCGTGATGTTGAGATAGCTGATGTGTCCTCTATTTTTGTGTTCAACTGTTAATTTTTCGATGAATGGCTTTCATTATGACGAAATAAATCTCGGGTGAACAGCCTGGTATGAGTGTGTCCTATGCACACTCATACCAGGCTGTTCACCCGAGATTTATTTCGTCATAAAATACGCCTGGAGAAATTGAAGCTTTCATGATCTCCGCTATGACATAAACATCGATCTCATCTCCTTTAACTAGCAAAGTGGCATCATGCACACAGCGGTAATAGTAGAAAACTTTGCTGGCTACTGCAGGGTTGTTAGTAAAACAAATGGTTTTCCGAACGATTAAGGAAAATGTCAGCCATTCCCCATGGCTAGCCTCTCACGTTGGTGGTATATCTTATCGTTAAACGTGAAATATAGGGTTACGTCAGTTCTAGAAGCTCCACTAAGTCAACCGCTTTTCCTAAAGCCATTTTTTCTGTGTTTTGTAAGGTTGTTCTAAGTTCCCTCTGTGCAATTGAGACTGAAGAATAAATGAGAATTATTTCAAGAATTTTTTATCTAGCACTTTAGGCTTCACCTTCCAGCTAATTCTCTACATCTTCGTCGCTCCGACTTGGACATTTGTCGTAGCGTGGTACCAACTTTTCAGTACCCTCATGGTACGCGTAAAAGGTAGCTGGCTGTGCTTTCCGCCAAGTCTCTCGGCTGGTCTGCAGCTCGTTGACTGTGCCAAAATGCTGTCCTCATAGCCAGCGGTTGATATGAGCGTGAGATGATCATCAGAGGGAGCCAAGTCCGCACTGTATGGTAGCTTATCGAACACTTCCCAATCACAAACACTGCAGGAGTGCCTTTGTTGCAGCTGTAGTCGACAGCTGAGCATTGTGATGAAGCACAATGCCTGATGACAACATTCCTCCTCGCTTGTTCCGAATTGCGTTTCGCAGGCGACTGTCTTGAATCGCCTGATCCACTCATTGAGCGAGATCACCATTTGATACTAGCTTTCTTCCCTGATCGCCTGCATCATAAACGTCATTCTTGAAAGTTCCTGCATCACTGCCGCACTTTACCATTACCCTTGGCAGTTACGCTATACAGTCTGTGTGAAATCAGGCGGAATCTGTTAGCATGAAGAAATCGAATGATACCGCACACTTTACACTTGGCGGCAGACTCAATTGTTCTAGGCAACGTTAATTGCTTACCGTGCACTGAGAACTGCAAAGTGTGACGTGACGGAATCGACGGGTGTACTAGAGACACTGGACAACTGCTTCATCGGACTTTCGCTATTGTTTTTATCTTGAAAAGGAAATAGCCCTCGTGCCTATCATAAATGAATATGAACTGCGTGTGTGTGTTTTTTATCCACACTATTCTAATTTTTAATTTCTAAATATAGTACCAGGTAGTTGTAACTAAAGTGAAACTGCTCACGAAGGTCCAGTGTGCGATGCAATTATCGTACGGCGTCGAAACCTGGTAGATAAGCAAATGTGTTAATGTGGAATCGATATACGCTGGAAAAAAAATTAGTTTCAATTTTGGCCCCACGGTGCAAATCTGGCGCTGTACAGCAACTCGTCGACGTCTACCGTTTCATCTTGGATCTTATAACGACTCTCTTCATATTCTGTTAAGAAACGACACTGAGACTCATTCATCCTGGATATGTCTTCGTGGTCAACGTAAACATTTTAAATCCATCTTACTTGCACTTTTATCATTTTATTGTTATTCTCTACAGCATAACTTTTCAGAACCACTTGAAAATTGTCTGATATAAAAGCTGAAACCTATAATGGACTCAATTCAGTTCTCAGCAGCAACGGGAGTCGTTTTTCATTAACATCTGGACGTGTGACGGGGATGTAAATTAATTTATTTTTGAACGTTCTCTTGACTCCTCTCTGTCCGAAATGGACCTAGCGTCATAGTCTTAGACCTCTATCATTTCGAAAACTGAAGCTTTGTCATCTAAGCTTTTACTTTTAATTTCTTCTTCCCCCTTCCCCTTCCCCCCCCCCCCCTTTTTCTCTTACCCTTCTAATACGCGGAACCTAGTTGAAATTAGTGAGACACGGGGTTTCGACTGCTCATATTACTTGTGGCTAGAGACCCATCAGCTAAGGAAACAAAAAACTTTGCGTTTGAGAACTCGCAAGAAAGGGAGAGGCATTCTGCTTGCGCGGAGGACAACGTCGGCCTCTGACGCAGTGCCAGAATTCGTGTACCAACTTTGTAAATAGCCTCGTCGTAGAAGACAGCTTGTGATTTTCGTCAGGTTTCTATGCTCCTGTGCAGCTAGTGATCTGTGTCAAAACGTTGTCTTTATAGCCAGTGGTTCTTGTAAGAATGAATGAAAATCAGTGGGAGCCGAGAGTGGCTGTGTGGTGGGTGATCAAACACTTCCCATCGACAACGCTGCACGAGCGCCTTCATTGCGCCTTGCAGTGTGCGGCCGATAATTGTCACGAAGAGGAAAATGCATGACAGTTGCGTTGGATGGACTGCATGAAACGAGACAAAATCTCTCAGCACGCACTCATACTTGGCGGGAGACACTACTTTCTCGTCATCTTTACGTGGTCACTCCCGAGCTTAGCACTGAAAGTGCGGCATGGCGCGATAGACAGGCATGCCAAACACTGATCAACACATCTGTGCAAAGCTTCGTCGGATTTTCTGTGTCCTTTCGATTTCGCTACAGATCGGACCATAATAAACGAACAGCACTGGTATATACCACAAAAACGCGTCGTCCTAATTTCCCTGTTCCTCCAGGTTGGGTTTCATTGCTGTTCGCGAGTGCTGCTTCGGTCATTACTTCCGTTTCATCCCTCCAGCGTGAAGCAGAACTACCTCACAGCTAGCTGTAGCTCCGCAACTGGTTCCTGAACCTCACAGTGTAATATGCGACCGTCTGCAATTCGCTTTATCCTCTCTCTTGTTGTAATCTTCTTTTGAATGACAGTTCTATCTACATTTATGGGCTGCAATTAGCGATTTTTGCAATTTAGGGAAATTAGGCAGTTACGCCGTCGACGTCATCTACATAATAGCTTCCGCCGCACTTCGTGTTACGTTAGTAATCTGCTTATACTTTCACAGTTTGCAAGTCGCTCTAATCTAAAGTGATACTGCATAAAATGCTTCTGTTCGTTAGAAGTCCACTTGAGAGTTTTACCCAGCGACCGGTAACGAGCGAAAATTACGCAGATTGTGGCGACTCCCATTATTGCGAGTGTGGTAACATAATGAATACATATCAAGAAGAACGGCGGGTCAATTTCCCGACGGCTGTCGTGACTTAGGTTTCCCTTGACTTGCCTAAATCACCAAAGGGAAATGCCGGGATAGTTCCTCTGAAAAATGCACGGTCGATTTCCTTCCATAGTCTTTCACAATCAGAGATTATGTTCCGTCCTAATGACCTCACCGTCCACTTGACGCTAAACATAATCTTTCCATATTCAGAAGTGCGAATGACGACACGTATTTTTTATGAGGAGCGAATGCGGAAAGTATTCCTATATTTTCAAATCTTGTGTCGAATAGAGAAAGAAAAATAATCTTTCATTAGCTGTAGACAAATCTAAATACCGGATAGTGAATTCGGAGGACAGTTTTCGACAAGGAACCTACTACAATCTATGACGAATCATGTACAGTCTCATGAATCACATTTGACTGATTGTCTTCTGTATGTATTTATTGTTTTCAGGCATATTAAACTATTATATTATTTGTTACATATTATATTTACTTATCTACGGTGCTTTTCATTTCAGACAGTATTTAGAGCTAAAGAAAGACATCTTTTAAAAGAAAGAACATGAATACTGATAAATAAAAATTAACCACTTTTGTTCTACCGTAACTCAATCACAGTTGAACTATGCTGTTGTTATCGTAAAATCAAAAAATGCTTCAAATGGCTCTGAGCACTATGGGACTTAACTGCTGAGGTCATCAGTCCCCTATAACTTAGAACTACTTAAACCTAACTAACCTAAGGACATCACACACATCCATGTCTGAGGCAGGATTCGAACCTGCGACCGTAACAGTCTTGCGGTTCCAAACTGTAGCGCCTAGAGCCGCTCGGCCACTCCGGACGGCTATTGTAAAATCGTCGCAGTCATTTGTACAGAAGATATATTCACCAAAACGATGAGGAACACAAGTAAACTAACCTGAGTCTATTCTCTCCTCCCTGCAAAGAGCGAGAGGCGCCCATTATAAGTGGCAAGCTAAAACTTGGTGTTAGATCAAAATTCGAGCCTTGATTCCTATCTTTCGTGGGCAGTACGTTACAAATTATACCAGACAAGCACTCCGTGGGAGAGCTTCTCGATAGTTTGAAACGAAAACGTAGAAAAAAAGGGAATTGTTGAAGTTTTGAGTCGGCTCTTGAGGCTTGCTCGGATAGCTCAATCTGTAGCGCACAGCCCATGAAGGTGGAAAACCTGGTTCTAATTTTAAACTGTGACATATAATCAGTGTCTCACTGCAACGAACAAATTGTAAGAGAAGATGTCTCACAGGTAGAAAAACATTTTCTACTCTGAAATTCCTAGAAAAAAATATGTTAATCAAGTAATATTTGCTATAAGCCTATAAAACTTTCTCTGCGAAACACTGTGTCTTGACAAGCAATAGGTCATGTCATTTTTATTTAGGCATATCTTATTTATGGATTCTTCGGTCATTTCTTGGCGGAACAGTTCCATATTTAAGGTTGAATAATAAGAATACTGTTTTTGTTCTACTGATATTTGTTTATTTCTAATTAATTATCGGTTTATTGTGCCATCTTGAGGAAACACCTGACTAGCGTCTGCAAGGGACACTATTTCTTAGTTAGCCAAACATTACAAGCAAAGATGCCACTGTGCATGTGGATTGTATCTTTGCTTATAATATTTGATTATCTAAGAACCAATGTCCCTTGCAGACGCTAGTGAGCTGTTTCCTGAAGATGGTCCAATAAGCTGAAAACTTATTAGAAATAAACAAATAACAGTAGAACAAAAACAGTGTACTTGTCATTCAACCTTAAAAATTGAAATGTATTGGAGAATGTGGAGGTCGTACAAACGCGTAATGGATTCTGTGATAGCTATGCGTAAAGTCACTCGAGCGGAAATGTAAAGTGTTAACGTTAAACTTATACGGAGTCCAAGACACGTTAGGTAGTTGTTTGCTTTCACGTTCACTAGCTCCGCCAGTTCAAAAACAGACTGTCGCCTTCCAACTTAACTTAGACTTCGCTCCAAACTACGATCAGTTACCACAACTACGTGCTTTTGCTTTCACATTTGTTGGCCTCGACAACTGACAACTTTCCTGTCACATTCAACCTAACCATGGACTCGTCTGAAGATAGACACACGAACCAGAAACTTTTAAAGGCGAAATAATCATAATAAGTAATGATTAGCAGCTATTTTCAACCTTTCAACATTTATAAAAACTAATTCCTATTAACATGTGTTGTAGGCTACGACTCACCGTGCTACACTGCTAGACAAGAAAAAAAAATCCTAGCGTGCCTGTATGCTTCCTGCGAAAAGTCTCTTATCCCAACAAGAGGCCAGGTTCCGTGGGATATCTCTCCCAGTGGACAAGAGTGTCAACCCAGTGTAATGTACTGGAATCTTACGAAACAAGTTTTTCAGCAGACAACATCAGCTGGCATTGCAGGCAACTGAGGTATTTTTCTTAGCGGTCATAGTAGTGCAAGCACAGCGAATACAACAGAAAGAATTGATAACAAAAAATTTCTTTGCACTGAAGTGCACAGTAATAGTCTGTATACACACGATTTGGAAGTGGATGCAGGTAAAAGTACGGTATCATACCGAGACTTTTAGGTACAAACGTAGCAGCGAATAACAGCAGAGACAAATCTGTAATTATCATACCTTCTTCCGACCTAGAGACTAATGAACTTTCTACATGTTTTTGCTTTGCCTACATTCGTCTGTTCTTTTTATTGGGTTTCCAAAAATCGTTGTTAACTTACTTAGGCTCTTCTCTTTGTTTTACCTAGCTGTTGTGCTGACAGATAGCTGACTCAGCCGGTGTTTTACCTTTGGTTTCTTTCCGGGTTTGGTGGGATTCAAAACTTTCAGCTCATTCTCAGTTTGGCGTTGGTGCTGGCATGGAAACTGGTCACCGCTGTAGTTAGATCTCTATTTAGATGAGCTCCTGTCAGTCTCTCTAACCATGGACGCTCTCCAAATAAGGTTGAGGACGCGATTTAATTGATTCATGCAACAATTGATGACTTGCGTACTGTGTAGGGGCGTACAAAAATATGAAAAAACCAAGAACCCAGCACATTACCATGCCTAATACGGCGTAGGAAACCGTTGGCATTCAAAAGAGCTTCTAGTTGTTCGGAATGGATGAACAAAGGCCCAGAATGGTTTTCGAGAGAATGTTAAATCTTTCCACCAAATATTGGCACATTCAAGTAACGACGACTGAAATGGATCGTGATTATGTATCCTTCTATCCAAAGTAGATCATAAAAGCTCAAAGATATTGAGATCTGGTGGCTGTGGTGCCCATGGGAGATGTGACAATCTATCCACGTGCTTACATAACTAACCCTGGAAGATGCGAACTGTGTGAATAGGGACCCTATGGTTTTGGATCTTATCAGCCAAAATGGTTACATAATCCTTGGCAGTAATGCGGCTACAGTAACCGTGGGACCATGGAATACCACGATATGGCCTCATCTGTGATCGTCCGTCGCGATCACTCAACACATACTTTCGTTCGCTTTGCGACTTAGCGGACGAAATTTTTCCGCTTTGTCCGTATGCGGTATAAATCTTCGAGATGGTACTTCTTGAAAGCCAAACATTCCGGCTGCTTTGGTCACAGAAGCACCCACCATACCAGTACCAACAATTTTCCCACGTTCGAATTCACTTAGCTCCGACATAATGAGCTTAACAGCTATGAAGAACACTGTTCTGACCAAACTGACATTTGCAACAAATAAATTAATAATGTTGCAGTCCTCCGCTTCCGACCAAGGTTTGTGAGAGGTTTCCCGCCGAATGCAGGGACTGGTAAACCCTTCGCATGTATTCCCAATTGGGATCCCCATTTGCCCCACTATGAACTTGTCTGTTAACTGGCTGAATGGAACCGCGATCCTTTAATGGGCCGAATCTCTAGCAGCTCACTCCGCTCCTTGGAATGGAGAAAGAAAAGGTTGAAAGAAAAGAAGACAACTTTGTATTACTCTTGTACCGTATGGTATACTAAGTGGAAATATGTTCCAGAGATTCTATACAAGCCTGAACCGAAAAATGATTCTGAAATACGAAGGTAAGAGAATTTCTCTGAGCAAACCTATCTAGCAAGCTGGCCTATCTGTTAAAATACTAAACTGACATTCATGAGTTCAAGATTATATTTCCCTGTATGTTGGTCAAAGAATTAAGGTTTCCATGGTTTCCCTAAATCGGTTACGGCAATGTGGGAATAGTTTCTTTGAAAGGGGGAGCAAACAATTTTCTTCTCCGTCCTTTCAGAATTCGAGCTTGTCTTTCCTTTCTAATGGTCCTGTCATTGATGGGACACTACACTTCAACCCCCTCTCCAGAGCTCGAGCGGCTGTATTTGTATCTACAGTTACATTCCGCTAGTAACGATATGATGTATGACGGATGGTATCAGGTACCGGAAGCAAGTGACACTGCCCATGTTACTGCTGGAGGAGCGTCTTCAATTTCCCGTTGCGCCATTCTGATTAAGATTTGACATAGTTTCCTTAAATCACTTCATGTGGGTGCTGGAACTGTTCCTTTAACAACAGCTTCCTTGGTTTGCAACTCGTCAAAGTTTTAAGCTCTAATGCAGTGCTCTTTAGGAAAGTATTCAACGAAGCTGCACAAGGTGGCACATATTTCGACATCGTTCGTTTCCCCGAAGTAATGCACGTGACCTAAACATCGAAAATGTCACCTGATGATAGAGCTCAGCCTTCGATATGCATCGGAAATGACGAAATTAAATTTAGTGACTGGTGACGTTGGGTTATTATTTATGTTTCCTAGTACCTGTTTTGTTTACCATGAATCTGTACACTTCATCGCAGAATCTAAAATACTGAATCGCTCTCTCAAGCTACATTTTACCCCCGTATTTATAACATGTCACAAATCTATCTGAAATTCTTTGCCAAACATCTTGAAACTGTCTCAGCAACAAATACATATTGAAAAAAGAATGTAAAATAGTGTTTTAGCTCGCATATCATTCGAAAACTTGGGTTCTTCAAAGGCAAGAGAAGAAACTCGCTTCCTGAGACGTGGCGGGTGCTAATGAAGTCGTTCAAGTGTGCGTAGAAAACGGTTCCTGGAGATTTACTATGAATTCGTAATCTGAAAATGTTTAAAGAAAAACTGCATGAATTAAATTAATATCGTGTAAACCCCACGAACCCGTTTTACTTCCGGAAACTTCAGAAGCACACCTCTATACGAGAAGTTTCCAAATCCTGTTAAAATCCTTTGATAGTGGAAAACAGTAAAACACTCTGAAGCTAATTTGATAAATAAAGACTCGTTATACTGTAATTTTGCTTACCAGTAACAGTTAAACCTAGATAATTTTGCATCTAAACATGAATGAATGGGTATATGACATTAAGTGGCATGGCAAAGATCACGTACTGTGACAAATGTCGGGTTCAAAGTTCCCTCCAATACGCTAACTTGAACCAATAGCGAATAAGCTACTTTGTAACTGGTCGGTGTAAATAGCTTCAATGGCAGATTCCTCAACTTACACGTTTGGCCACATTTCGCAGTGCAACACACAAATTCTCCCGTCTAATTTACTGTATATACACATCTAAACACACCCTTCCAAAAGACACATACAACGGATGCAACGACTACAAATACACTGAAAAGCAAAAGCAAAAACAAATAAATGATGGTAATAACTACTGTTAGGAGTGGGGTCAACAATCACTGAAGGTGAACAGTGTTTAGAATGCACTACTATTATTTACAGAGAAAAACATTAAGAGATAGTCTATTACAAAGCATATAGCAATTAAATTGGTTAAAATTGTGTTTCTCGAAGAGAGAAATGTTTTTGATTCTTATCTGTTCTGGGTCGGCATGATGTGGTGACGGCGGTATAAGCAGTTTGAAGTCGCTGATATGAATCCTATAAGTTCATCCAGTCGTGTCTTTGGCATACAAATATCATCTTTCCTTAAATTCTTTTTCGGCTGGCGGTGGTAAAAAGTTGCGTAGCATCCATTTGTCGTAGACCGGAACAAAGTAACTGCTTACGCAGTGTCTAAAGGTCGTATTAGTTCATTTGTAACTTTCTCACGCTATAGTTTGGCACAGTCCACAGGGCGTGTTTAAATTAACACTCCATTTGCTATAACTTGTCAATTGTGAAGTCAGACAGTCCATCTACTGTTAATATTCATGGTTCATAATAACACTGTTCCCGCGAAAACAGTCACTAACGTAGCAACTCGGTTCACCCCGTCATACATCGTAGTCAAGAAATTGAGCAATATTACACAGTTTACGTATTGCAGCTCAATTCTAAGCCGACGGCAATACTGTCAGTTCACGAGTGCACTCTCTCTGCCACAGGCATCTTTCTGCAAAAACCAACAGCGTTTGCGTAATACAACGTCCGTTTAGAATATCCATCATAAAGTCAAATTCCAAACCTGTCTAATACAAAAAATCCGGTATTAATATCGCGTTAAACGCACACCATTGCTACACACAGTACTTGCCTCCATACCGCCATGCTTTTCGCCATCTGCCACAGTCTGTTCACTGTTCGACCCAACAACTACCGATATCTTTATCGCTCCACAGTTCTTACAAAACTTCTGCCTACTGCATTTCGTTTCACACAGTACATTTAATAAAACTATCTGAAAGATCACCAGAAACAAAATCCAGGTCTTTACGTAAGGAACTCGTATAGAAAATAGCACAGTAAACATAGTCATACACCTGTTCTACCAAATGAAAAATACTCTACGTCATCAGAAATATATCTGTGGAGTACAAGGTAGTAAAAGAAAGGAAAAAATTATATCTCGTTATTAGCCTTGGCATCACAAGTGAGAAAGCGTCTCTCATTGTAGAGGTGGACTGCTACATATGATTACAAGCTTTTTTGGAGGATTGTCTAAAGAAGCCAAGAGTGAATTCAGATGGAAGAAAATCGTATAAAAAGGTTTTAATGGAAGATTACTGGCTCACAGAAAGCGTTTTTAATTTATGGAATGTCCATTTTTCTCGTATGAGAAGAGAAAAAAATTTAGATGCAGTTCTTGCCGAACGCTAGTAATACATTATGGCGTGTGCTATATGGCATTCAATCTTAACTGATAAAGCTGACCATAAACAGCGTTCAAATCAGGCAGAAAAAATGTCAATCAAACGCCAAACGCACCTGGTTGAGAATAGTTTCGATAAGAATTTCCCACGGCGCTGCCTGTGAATATTCGTAGTATGTGTCCAAGAAACCAAGCGGTTGGCATCATTAACACTAATTGTGGAAGGTGGAGTGCCATTTCCAACAACGGAAGACATATACATACACAAAAACAAATTATTGCCGAAAGCTAACAATGATATTCTGTCTGCTGTAAGAGCGTCTTGTACACAACATCAAACGGCTGAAAGTGACGGGAGAATTATACAAGCGCAAACATGCTACCACATCAGCTATTAAATTTTAGTTGCAGTACATCGTGAACAGTTTTAGTCTCCAGTAAAAGAAGTAAGTTACTTGAAGAAGGTACTGTTTCTGGCTGTAACAGTAGTCCATTAGTAATTGCATGAACCAATTTCCAGAACTGTATTCTATGAAGCGAATGTGAAAACTCTTTTCGCTTACTACGCTTTTAAGTTATTTGTATTACCATAAGTGATCTTATTATACTTTCTCCAATAATGACTGTAGCTGTAGACAATTTGTATGATAAATTTGTGTAAATTTAGTGTTTTTCTGAAGTGAAAAGATGCATTGTCCAAATCATATTGCTTCTGGAATTTGGCTGTTGTTTACTTCCTTTTGAATACACTATTGCAAATTCCGTTTTAAAGCCGTAGTCAAGTGATTCATTGTTGGAGCCGAAATAAAATAAATAAGTCAGATAGTGAGAGCTTTACCATTTAGGCAGTTCTACATGACTGTGACTCATAATAATAGGAAAATCATGACAGGACACAGCTGGAGCTCCACACAGGGTTTACTATAATTCGTAACTTGTTCGCTTTTGATATTAACATTTGATGTCTACAGTGTATAATATAACTCTATGCTCACAGATAAATAATAAAACATGTATCTAGCAAAATTATTTCGAAGTTAAACTCGGTTACAATGTAAGATAATATGTCGCGAAGCTTTAAAATGCTTAGACGGCTTGCCATGTGTCAGGTGGATATCTGAGAAGTTCTTAGCAAATCATAGAAAGATCGTCAACGAGAACTGGAAAATATACGTTGCAAGAAATATAAAGATTCAATGGAATATACGCAGTTTTAGAATAGCTCATTCATGACAAGCTGATTAGGAAAATTTTTAACCGTCGAGAAAGTGAATATTTAATAATATATATGTACAAAAGCTACAATAGTAGAAATCTCCCATTTATTTCCTACGAATTCTGATGAGCGAACGTCAATATCGTTTTATCGGTCCGTAGGTAAACAGACAAACTGATTTAATATTATTCCGAAAGAAATCATCTAATCATCGATTATCAGATAGTGAAAACTACAAACTGAGAAAGTAGAGGTCAAACGAACGCAGCCCGCCAATGAAAATCTTAAATTTAAAACTGCAATTTGTTACAAAAAAAGAGATTTCGATTTTCAGCAGAAAATTTCCTTAAATATCCTTAGTTAGACGTAGATTTCTCCCACTGTATGCCAATAATAGGAAGAAGGGATGCCGATGAAGGGACGTGCAGTGACTTGCAGTACCGAAAGCTTGCTACAGGGTACCACATGACACTGCCGTACAACAAAATTTTAGTGGGTGGTAAGAAAATGAATTTTTGTTCCTGTTTCTAAATATTTTCTGCATTGTGTAACCGCAGACCAGATAAGGGTCTGACTGGAATAATCTGTTAAGAACAGTACCTTCTTATATATCATGTCCAGGTTTACGAGTAAAACGTAATCAGTTTCTAACTGATTAATCCATTAAGGCTGCAGAGTCTGAGCTCTATGTCTATGAATTTAAAGAAAATATACATTTTGTATTCAAGTCAAGTCCTCTGCATGCGCCATCACTCAATCTACTCAAAGTAATAATATGACACTGTGAAAGAATCCAACCGTACAAACAGGAGGATACTAAATATAACGATGGATCTGATTTCAACAGGGATGTTTTCTGAGTATTTTAGAGTAAGGAACGCTTGGTTTCCTGTGGCTCGTTACGAAGTAATTCCATTTAGTTTTATTTCTTGCCACCATTTATGTTTGTATGTGTGTTGCATTCAAAATATCTGTATCCCAATGAAAATAGCGCCGTCCGCACTGCGTGCCTTTTTCGGAAACAAACTTGTTCCATTCAGTCAGGGTACCAACTGTTGTCAACAGTAATGTCCACTTCACTCTTTGCCATCAAGCTTGCGTTCATTACTGCTCGGTTCGGTCTTTGGGTCTTGTTTTTCAGGTAGCTATTGCAGTGTACGTCTTGCTAATTGCATATTACAGAATTTATCACTGTTGTGAAGGTACTTTCACAGAAACAAACGTACAGACTCGCTCAGATTATTCTTGGAACCAAGCGCTGGCTAAAATCCGAGCTAGAATGTTCTGCGATATTTAGCGAGTCATGTAACGTTTATCGTAAGTACAAATTAAATGCCATAGTAGGGGGAGCGTTCCTTGCAATTGATAAAAATATTGTCTCTGTTGAGGTTGAAACTGAGTAACAGTGAGCTTATTTGGTCACGTGTAACAGGTGTAGGTGAAATTGTTGAATGTTTTTACCTGCCACCCAAATATACTGTGACAGTTCTAGTCATTCAAAGAAAGTCTACGGTCGGTAGCGGATAGATACGCAGATCATGAAATACTAGTTGGAGGTGACTTTTGTTCAAATGGCTCTGAGCACTATGGGACTCCACATCTGAGGCCATCAGTCCCCTAGAGCTTAGAACTACTTAAATCTAACTAACCTAAGGACATCACACACATCCATGCCTGAGGTAGGATTCGAACCTACGGCCGTAGCAGTCGCGCGGTTCCGGACTGAAGCGCCTAGAACCGCTCGGCCACCGCGGCCGGCGCGGAAGTGACTTTAACCTACCGAATATAGACTGGGACGTCTGTGGATTCACTGCAGGAGGTACAGACAGGCAGTCTTGCGAAGCACTTCTGAACATGTTTTCCGAAAACTGTCTTGATCAGCTAGTTCGACAGCCCACACACTACGGAAATATCTTAGACCTGTTAGCTACAAGCAATATAGAGACGGGGATTAGCGATCATGATATCCAAGCGACAATGGTTACGAGAGTTAATAAGTAAGTGAAGAAGGATGGGAGAGTATTACTTCTAGAAAGAATAGAATACGCAGTTGGTATCACCTCACTTAGACAGTGAATTGCAATTACTTAGTTCCAGAGTGATGGAAATAGAGGAATTATAGACAAAGTTTAATCAGACTGTTGCTCGTGCTTGGGAAAATCTGTACCTAGTAAGTAGCTTAAGGACGGAAAAGACCCACCGTTGTTTAGCGACGAAATTCGGAAAATGCTGAGAAGGCAAAGGCTGTTGCACTCTCGGTTCGAAAGAAACTTGCAAATGACGACGTTCAAAGTTTAGTAGGATTAGTGCGTCTGTGAAAAGATCTATGCGCGAAGTAAACAACAACTACCACTGTCATACCTTAGCAAAAGATCTGGCAGAGAACCCGAGAACGTTCTGGTCCTGCGTAAAATCGCTGAGTGAGTCTAAGTCTTCCATCCATTAATTAATTGACCAGTCTGACGTGTCAGTTAAAGATAGCAAAACGAAAGCCAAAGGTTTAAATTTTGCGTGTAACAAATTGTTGTTGTAGGAGAATCGTACAAACATATCGCTTGACATCGCACAGAGTCCCGTATGGGTGACGTAGAAAGAAGCACCCCTGACGTAGAGAAACAACTGAAAGTGTTGAAAACAAGTAAGTCCCCAGGTCCGGATGGGATCCCAGTTCGACTTCACAAAGAGTACTCTACGACATTGGCACCTGACTTAGCTTACATTTATCATGAATCTCTCTACAGCGCAAAGTGCCAAGAGACTGCAAAAAAAGGCGCAGGTGACTACTGTATATAACAAGCGTAAAAGAACGGATTCGCAAAATTAGAGACCAATATACTTGACATCTGTCTGCTACAGAATTCTAGAACATATGCTGAGTTCAAATATAATAAATTTCCTAGACACCGAAAAGTTTATGTTTAGGAATCAGCTCGGTTTTAGAAAGCATCCCTCGTGTGAAACTCCGCTTGCTCTTTTCTCAGACGATACACTGCGAACTATTTATGAAGGGCAACAAGCGGATTCCATATTCCTAGATTTTTCGAAAAGCATTTGACACTGTACCCACTGCAGACCATTAACCAAGGTTCAGAATACGGAATAGGTTCCTAGATATTTGAGTGACTCGAAGACTTCTTCAGTAATAGGACCAAGTACGTTTTATTGGACGGCTAGTGCATCAGAGAAAAGGGTATGATCAGGAGTTCGCCAGGGAAGTGTGATAGGATCGCTTTTATTTTCTGTATACATAAATAATCAGGAGGACAGGTCGGGGAGCTATCTATGGTCGTTCGCTGATAATGCTATGGTGTACGGGAAGGTTCCAAAGATGAGTGACTGCAGAACGATACAAGACGACTTAAACAAAATTTCTGGTTGGTGTGACGAGTGGCAACCGGCTCTAAATGTACAAAAATGAGTAGGAAAAACAAACCCGTAATGTTCGGATACAGCTTTAATAGTGCCCTACTTGACAGACACGTCCTTTAAATATATGGGCGTAACGTTGCAAAGCGATTAAATGGAAGGAGCTTGTGAGGATTGTGTAGGCAAGGGGAATTGTCGACTTCGGTTTATTAGGAAAATTTTAGGAAAATGTAGTTCATCGGTAAAGGAGTCTGCATATAGGACTCTGGCACCACATATTCTTCAGTACTGCTTGGGATCCGCTCCAGGTTTGATTAACTGAACACATCGAAGCAATTCAGCGGCGGGCTGCTATATTTGTTAGCGGTAGGGTCGAACAACACACATGTGTTACACAGAAGCTTCGTGAACTCCAATAAGAATCGCCGGAGGAAAAGTGACGTTCTTTTCGGGGAACACTATAGAAAACATGTAGAGAATCGGCATTTGGAGCTGAATGCAGAGCGATGCTACTGCCGCCAACACGCATGTCGCTTAAGGACAACCAAGATGAGCTACGAGAAATCAGGGCTCATACGAAGTCATAGAGTCGTTTTTTCTTCGCTTTATTCAAATCAAATGTGTGTGAAATCTTATGGGACTTAACTGCTAAGGTCATCAGTCCCTAAGCTTACACACTACTGAACCTAAATAATCCTAAGGACAAACACACACACCCATGCCTGAGGGAGGATTCGAACCTCCGCCGGGACCAGCCGCACAGTCCATGACTGCAGCGCCATAGGCCGCTCGGCTAATCCCGCGCGGCTTCTTCGCTCTATCTGTGAGTGGAACAAGAGAGAGCTAACGACTAGTAGTGGTACAGGATACCCTCCACCACGCACCGTACGGTAGCTTACGGATTGTATATGTAGATGTAGAACTGGGATACATAATCGAGTAAATGATGATTAAATTATTTCTCTTTAACGAGGCACCGAAGATGATGGGTCCCTTACACCAAAATACTCACAAAACATCCGTGATTAACCACCGAAATTTTTTGGATGGATTTCGAAGGAACATTGCAGAAATATCATTGTTTTCATGTTCCAGCGAGATTAAATTAGGAAATAATTAGGGTCTTCTTCACGAAAGACAGGTAGGAGCAATTGCAAAATCGAATAGTGATAGCTAGTTGCTGATGACATCTGTTAATATTTGCACTCTTGAGAGCATCAGCAAAATCTGTAGCTCTATTTTTCCTCACGAAAATATTTGTTGTGTTGACTGTGTATGAAAATGCTTTTTAAGAAGATGGTTTATCCTTGTCACCAATCTGGAGCACATGACGTTCATCATCAGCCAACAGAAAAGCTTACGTCAGTAACTTTGAGCACCGTGCTGCGTGGTGTACGTGGAGTGCTCTGTAGAACGCAGATGTACCGCATATTCACTGTTTGCACTTCAGCGAAATAAACAGTTCAGGATGGAGAGATCATCATAGAACGAACTTTATTCTTCAGTTTCTGTCATTGATAGCACTGCGTTCGACTGTCATTTAGTCGAGTCAGTTATCCGAACAAATAGCCTTAGGAAGCACGTACATAGAGAGAGAGTATTCTACAAAAAAATCCACAGAGTATATGAATGCAAATGGGAGAAAACTGTACTGATGTCCATTGGTAAAGCGTTTCTGCATCTGCATCTATTATCCGCAAGGGACTTTACGGAATATAGCGGAGGGTACTTTGTGTTCCATGTCATTTTTCCCGTTTCCTGTTGTGCTCGCGAATGGTGCGCGGGAAGAATGACTCTTGGGAAGCCTCCAAGTTCGAATGTCACTGATCTTCCTTCATGGTGTTTTTGCGAGATGTACGCAGGTGGAAGCCGTAATTGGTTAACTATTCTAGGGATGTATACTCTGAAATTTTAATAGTAAATCACACCGTGATGCAGAATGCCTCTATTGCAACGAGGAGCTGGGTGAGTATCTACGTGACGCTTTTGCGATTACGAAAGGAACCTGTAACAAAACACGCTGCTTTTCTTTGGGTCGCCTCTATTTCCTCTGTGAATCACATCCGGTACGGGTCCCAGACTGATGAGCACTACTCAAGTGTGAGTCGAACGAGAGTTTTGTAAGGTCCCTCTTTCGTGGACGGACTGCACTTCCTGATGAATCTCCCAGAGGTGAATCTCAGTCTGGCACCTGCCTTATCAGCAATTGGTTTTATGAGGTCATTCCACTTTAAATCGTTCCGTAACCATGCACCAAGGTATTTAATGGGAACGATTGCTTCCAGCAATTGTTCTGTAACCGTGTAATCATACAATAATGGGCCTTCCCACATACTTACGCACAATATGTTACATTCATTTATGGTGACAATCGTCTGCACTCCTATCACCAAGCGTCGATCCTCCGCCACGTCTTCCTGAATTTCGCTGGAAATTCTCTGTATATAACAGCATGACCCGTTTACAGCCTCTGGGACCTCCTGACGTTGTGTTACTAGGCCATTTACATGTATATTGTGAACAATATTGGTCTTATAACGCTGCCTTAGCTTTCGCCCGAAGTTACAGTTACGTCTGACGATTTCACTCCATTAAGAATGAGATACTATGTTTCACACATTTGATGTGAGATATTCTCGTTATTTTGAAACATAAACTGAGTTTTTTGAGCATATTTTTAACTTTTCTATTCATACAACATTAAAACACTAGTAACACAATATCGACAAGACAAACGTTGACTGAGGTATTCTCATTAGAAATTTCCACAGTATTACCACATGAAATATTTACTGTTTCTGTCGAAATACTCTGTATTCAGAATGTCCGCGGCTACGAAGTCGCAGTGCCTTACTATTCCGCCCCGTAGTCGATATTTTGGTACTTATCGGACATGGCGTTTATTTCCTGCGCAAGTGCTGTGAGGGAATATAAAGAACTGTGTTTATTTGAATCCATAAATGGAATACACTCGACAGTACCATGTTATGGAAATGAGATCGAAAAGAACGATGAAATTGTCACGCCTAATATATAAAATGACCATCCTACACATTTGTAAAAGTATTCGGCATGACGCTCCGAGAGAGAAGTTCGGTTTAACAGCGAGAGAACGAAAACTTAATCTATCATTAGTCTGCTCGCTTCCTATCACGACCTTTCAATCCATTCAGGAGAAACCATTGTTTTGACAGTATTTTGTAAACGTTTGTAAAAAATATCGCCTTCTGCTTAAAATACAGAAATTATTAAGATAGCTGATGTTTCCGTTGTGCTGCAGTGCCCTTGCTCAGTCACATCGTATTTTTGTTTGAGATGGGTGTGCCTATCGGTGCCGTAAGGCTAGAGATGCCAACATACCGAGTTTTTTATTGACCACAAAATATCAATGGTCTTCTATGGAATAGAGAGGGGATGTGTGGGAGACTCTTCTTGGATCACAAAGCTTGTTGATAATCGGTGGGCCATTTGAAACCGACGACAGTCTTCTGGGTTCCGTGTTTTCCTGCTGGCAGTCGCGGGAATACGACTTCGGTTCTGCATCTGCTGTATGTTTAGCCGGTTGTGGCAAAGTCCGGTGAGGTCACCGGCCAATGACCAGTCCCGGTACGCAGTACCAGGAGCACCGGCAGGCCAGCGCCTCAGGAGCACGCAGCTGCCCTCGCTATTCCGATTGCCTCCCTTACTTTATTTCGGTTAATATACTATCGGCAAGCTTCCAACTCTACAAAGACTCCCAAAAATCCTCTCACTCTTTTGCACGAGACACCAGATATCGGAGAACTTATGACACTGGTAAAGGTGCAATTTGTAAAAATACCCACCTCAAAAAAAAAAAAAAAAAAAAAAAGAAAAAAAAAAGAAACCGCCCTGATGAAGGGCGCTGAGATACGAGTGAAGGCCGTTGACGTGGCTGTTTTAAATAATTTATATTATGGTGTGACACTTCAGTTAGAAAGAGTTTAATACAATTGACAACGGCCGCGAAAGCGTACGTGTCAACATCAAGAGGTGCTACAATGAATTATCTTACACTCTGAAGCGTTACGTTACAGATACTTAAGTAAGAATGTCCTTATTAAGAAAAATTGGAAACGATGTTCAGCGTTATTTCTCAATGCATAATAATTTTTTGTATTACTTATAATGATAAATTTCTTTTAATCTGTAATGCAAATAAGTAAATCATCATCCTCCTCCTCCTCCTCATCATCATCATCATTGACATCAAGAAGTATCGTTCCTCTTACAGCGAAGGAATCTCAATTATTCCATTATCTTTCATTCGTTGAACGTGACTGTCACGTTTATTCTGTATTTCCTGACAAGATCTGTGAATGAGTGCATATTTATTTTCTGTCTAAGATCTGGCGTGCCACAGGGGAGTGTTATGGGACCATTGCTTTTCACAATATATATAAATGACGTAGTAGATAGTGTCGGAAGTTCTATGCGGCTTTTCGCGGATGATGCTGTAGCATACAGAGAAGTTGCAGCATTAGAAAATTGCAGCGAAATGCAGGAAGATCTGCAGCGGATAGGCACTTGGTGCAGGGAGTGGCAACTGACCCTTAACATAGACAAATGTAATGTATTGCGAATACATAGAAAGAAGGATCCTTTATTGTATGATTATATGATAGCGGAAAAAAACATTGGTAGCAGTTACTTCTCTAAAATATCTGGGAGTATGCGTGCGGAACGATTTGAAGTGGAATGATCATATAAAAATTTATTGTTGGTAAGGCGGGTGCCAGGTTGAAATTCATTGTGAGAGTGCTTAGAAAATGTAGTCCATCAACAAAGGAGGTGGCTTACAAAACACTCGTTCGACCTATACTTGAGTATCGCTCATCAGTGGGGGATCCGTACCAGGTCGGGTTGACGGAGGAGATAGAGAAGATCCAAAGAGGTGCGGCGCGTTTCGTCACAGAGTTATTTGGTAACCGTTATAGCGTTACGGAGATGTTTAGCAAACTCAAGTGGCAGACTCTGCAAGAAAGGCGCTCTGCATCGCGGTGTAGCTTGCTGTCCAGGTTTCGAGAGGGTGCGTTTCTGGATGAGGTATCGAATATATTGCTTCACTCTACTTATACCTCCCGAGGAGATCACGAATGTAAAATTAGAGAGATTAGAGCGCGCACGGAGGCTTTCCGGCAGTCGTTCTTCCCGCGAACCATACGCGACTGGAACAGGAAAGGGAGGTGACAGAGGCACGTAAAGTGCCCTCCGCCATACACGGTTGGGTGGCTTGCGGAGATGTAGATATTCTTATTATGATGAACGAGCGAGTATCCTGCTTCATTGCTGGGAAACCTCATTTCAAGTAATTCAAGTTCTCTTATTTGCTCAGAAGTTAGTCCCCCTTTCACGCTGGTATAACAATAATGAAACATCTACAAACTTCCATGGTCTGAATAGGCTTTCCTTTCGAAATTTGTGATGGTAGTAAAATTCTCGTAATATTCGTACTGACCTCTTCATTTTTTATCACTGTGTGTTTGTAATAAAACAATAAGTTGCACCTTACTTGTGACTTCATGCAATTATGTGATATCTTAAAAGAACGCCTACGTAAAAAAATGTGCGGATAGCAGTCGTAAATACATCATTTCATTGTCTATACAGTTTTAAACTTCTTTATTGATTTTTCTGAATGGAATTGCCTCCATTTGACTAAGAATTTTTATTATTCTTTTATTCACACTATCGTGATTTCGGCTTTATAGCGATTATCAGGTGCAAAGGTGAACCAGTTATTAAATATAGGACTTGTCTGAAAGACATATCGTCTTCCAATATTATAACATACATGTGATTAGATACGCCAGCCTTCGCGTTATAAGACCTGCTAAAGCTCTGTTTTGGTCATCATTATCACAGCGCGTTAAAATGCGTCAGTTGTGCGTAGTCTCTGCTACAATATCTATTTTCAGTTCGCACTCAGATCTTATAATGCGACAACTGGTGTATATAGTCACATGTATGTTGTAATATTGCGACCACAACATGTGATTCAGACATGCCGGAAATTTAACGACTGTTTCGCCTTTGCATTTGATAATGGTTGTAAAGCCGAATTGGCGGTAAAGTGAAATAAATGAAAAAAAAACTTAGCCATATGGCGGCAATTTTATTCAGAAAGTACATTATGACTGTGGCCGCCAACGAAGCAAAAATCATTTTAAGCTTAATGATCTGCTTCACCTAGGATATTTAAACGCCACTTACGGACATTCACAATTACAACTCATGTCTCGACTACAGGGAGATACACAGCACCACGAATCTGCTCCGATTATTTATGTGAAAAAGGTTGTTATAATCGGCAAATGCATCTCACTTATTTTATCGCTACTTATTTCTTTATATTTTTATTTTGCGGTCAACATGTCCTTCGAAGCCAAGACTGACTACGATTTATATCTCTATAGTTACACAGAACAAACAATAACGACACTTTTACGCCTACGTTCTGGGGGAGAATCAATTCTCTGCTCCCCGAGATCATGGAGGCTAGCCAAGGAATGTTCGGAATATTGTGCATAATTTAAGAAAATTTTTCATAAGCATGGTCTCGATAAAAGTAAACGTTTTGAGCACGGAAGGATTGGAGCCCTTGTTTATCAACTGACATTGGCTAGTTGACGACACTCCTTACATCGTAAATGACAATAGCAAGTTAAAGAAAAGACCTGACGGTGTAAATAATCTGTGGTTGAGCTTATGTTATGGCACTCATTCCACGTGATCTCATAAATAGATGACGTATAAAAGTTACAACAATTGTGCCAAGTACTGCGATGGACGTTATTGGTAGTGCTCTATTTCCGAACGTTGAGAATCCAAGTTGACGTCCTGGTCCGACAGAAAGTTTAATCTTGCTCGATGTAGCGTATACTACCATAATGCGTGAAAATATATCGTCCCAGCATACAAGTTCGTCGGTCAAAAATTGACAAATTACGCTGAAAGCGTACTAATAACTTGTAACTACTAGTGTCTATTTTTTTTAAACGAGAGCAAGAGAAAAAGTCACGACTCTGAAATGTTTGGAAGAAATTATTCATATTTTCGTGTAGTAAAAACTTAATACAATATTCTTCATGTGTGAAACAAATTGAATTGCTTACTGCATAAAAATCCTGCTGACCTCCAAGAATTAGTCCCTCTGCAAGTCTCTCACAAATGGAGACAGGAAAGTAAGTACTGTTCATAAGTTTTTGAATAAAACTACGAAGTTAATTTTTTCAGGAAAGTTGAATGTGCGGTCAGGTTACTAACAACAACAAAAAATTATTTCAAAAATAAAGACACCAAATACAAATCCTATCATTGCTACTAGCGTTCCTCATCATTATCTACGGAGGAAAGCTATAATACTCGAAAAACTGATACCACCAATTCAAAAGTATTGCTTGTCAGGCTGGCACTGCTATCGGTAGAATTAATAGAGGTGATATACACGAGCCAAAGAAAACCGCACTCCATGTTTCACACGGGGAGATGTACGTGGAAGAGAGACAACATGAGGTTTCAGTAATCAGATCGTAACAAGAAAATTCTGAACTATCTCCTTAGTGGACGATTTAAATAATCTAGACCAAATTGTTTAATCAGCTAGTTTAAAGTGGCACGTAATCAAAGACCAAACTGCAAAACTACTAAAACATAAAACTCTCCAGGATCGATTAGGCAACAATTCCTATACAAGTTAGGATATCAACAGAGTAACCCAGCTGTGAAAGGATAATCACATTACGTGTCTGAAGATTTTTTGATAATTGATAAAGCAAAAATAAAAAATATAGAAAAAAGTTAATGATTACAGACTGAAAACAGTTTTCTTTATAAAAGAAATAGCTCTAAATCTACCAATGTTTACAAGAAACCATATATAGTGTAGGGTTGTGTACTATCCAATGCTTCACGAGAAAACTAGGAGATGGTCATGAAACCTGATTGAGAAAATACGTTTTTCCAATAACCTTCAGTGATAAACAGAAAACTATATTGTATGGCCTTGTTAAAATTTAGATAACCAGCTTATACCTTCAAGTAAAGATGTGTCCCTAAATCTAGTGTACAAATCTGCAGAGCAACTTAAAACAAAGCAGCAATTCAGTAACATAAAAAGGAAAGCGGCTAAAGATCTTACTACGTTTTACGAATAGACATGAAGAATTAAGACTGAGGATAGCTGAACACATGAATTTGCAGCGAGTAGCAAGTTTCAGCAGGCAATAAGTGGACAGATTCTCTGTTAAACTAGGTGAGCTGTTGGATATGTTCTAATCTGTGATCATCTAAGAGCCAATGAAAAGATTTTTGCAGCAAATGACATTTCAGTTTTTCGTCCCATACAGTCTCCAAAAATTTAAATGACCACTATGAAAAGGGTGGAAAAATATTAATTAATCAACGAACCTATATGACATCAAGTTTTGCAACATTATTAAGTAAAGTATCACAGTTTTGTTTCGCGTAAGAAATGTTCCAAAACAACCTTCAGAAAATAATATAATTTCGTAAACGCTTACGTGTCCAATACTACCCTGGCCTTCCCTTACCATCATGAAATGCCGTCTAAAATGTTGCGGTCGTGCGGATAAAACGGATGGAAACCGGAACAGGAAGAAAATCTAAATCTTGCATTACAAATGAAAAGAATATAAGATTAAGACGAAATTGGCACTCAGGGAGAAACCATGAAGTATCGACCCGAATTTGGATCCTCAAGCCACAAACATAAATTTGCCAGAACCACGTTAGAAAATACAGAATGGAATGAAGAAGAAAGAGAAATGCTGAGATAATGGGAGAAAAGTAGGTGTGTGGTTAATAAGTTCAAGCGCATTCTTCAGTTGATAATAGCGAAGAAAATATTTTTACCTTAGAATGTGTTGGCGGGTAATTATTGTACTGAGTTCAATAGTCTTCTATAGCTAAGCTATTTAAAGCAACCTTGTTATATTTCATTCCAGTGGAAATTATCCTAAATCAGTATCATTCATAAATAGTTCCACCGGACCCTTGAAGAATCCTTATCTCTTTTTGAAATACTGTATTTAGCGATCGTACTTGTGTTAATACCCATGAAAACTTGTAAGTGAACGAATCGAACTATCATCAGAACGTAACCAACAAGGGAAGCAAATATGGCGAGATGTGGTTCCTAATTACCAGACTGAATGTCATCGTCCTGGAAGTCGTGCTAAGGCACTTCCTGAGTCTTATTTTCTGACGGCATTTGACGCCGTATGTTCACTGAACGGAGGGCGTCAAGCCTGACGGCCCTTTTATGATTACGAGATGATCAGATTACACGGGCATTCTGATTTCATAACCTCACTTCTCCGTCTCCACCACACTGTACTCCGACGTGTCATTATTCACCACCTACTCTGAACAGCTATATTTTGCTTAGACACTTCCTGCACATGTCTCCTTCAAGAACATGCATGATTATCCTTTTACTTGCGCTCCTCCAGTATCTACCCGATATCCTGATAACAACTACGTGTTTCACATATCGTATATCTATTTTCTGAAAGAGGGAGAATACTACCTTTATTTGCATAAAGAGGAGATATATGTGGTTATACAGCCGTTGTCGCCGAACGGTTCTATGCGCTTCAGTCTGGAACCGCGCGACCGCTACGGTCGCAGGTTCGAATCCTTCCTCGGGCATGGATGTGTGTGATGTCCTTAGGTTAGTTAGGTTTAAGTAGTTCTAAGTTCTAGGGGACTGATGACCTCAGAAGTTAAGTCTCATAGTGCTCAAAGCCATTTGAACCATGTGGTTAACGAAACGTTCTCACTACTTCTCAGGAGGATTTAGGGAAACCAAGGAAAATATGAGTTTAGTATCCAGAAAAGCAGACCGGACGGAACGTTCTTTATCGAAGAACCACTCTGCTTCCTTACTCAGTTATCAGAAAATACTACAACCGAAAGTTGAGGAAGGAATTAAGAAACGAAGAACAGGAAGACTTAAGGAATAGTGTTCGTTTCGATAGTAGCCAGACAGTTTGATAAACGCCGTGTTTGCGATGAGGAATACAATTTTCATCTTGTGCTATAGTGATACAACTTGCTCATTTTCACAACGTGCGTAATTACTAACAAGAGTTTACGCTCGTGTACAGTGTACAGTGGAGTAATCATTAAACGTTCTATACAGAACAGTAGGTATCCTCTTCATTATTTAAAACTGAGTAGACGTATTCTCTTGTTTAGTAGTTATCAGACTCGTAATGGTGACACTACGGTAAAGTTTCTTCAGTGAGGATTTCTAAGTTTTACATCATATTCTGAGGACAATGAAAATGTGCATACGAATCGCCCACGTGGAGTATGCAGATGATACGAGTCAATTCACACAGGAAGTAAATAGTAAAGAAACTATCACACATCAGGAATTATGCAGCTGAGTTGCATCGAGCATTGAAAATCAAAATGTCACTTTCGTTAACGTCATAATTTTTTTATCTTCGTATAGCTGTAAGGGCTCCTACTGCTCAGAAATAAAATATTCGATGATAGGTGACTTAGTTAAAACCAATATTTACAGTATGTTTCGCCAAGTGCATCTCTACCATATTACGAGGCACAGAGTATATAAGAGCACCGCTGAACTGAAAGGGGGTGAAAGTTAATAGAGAACAAGTTGACATTTAGTGCCTTTAGAGGTCGCCTCTGTGTTCATGTCATCGTCAATTGCAAATTAAAATACGTAATTTTAATTAATATGTGGTAACTGGTATACAGTTATAAATTTTTTGTGACAAGTAAAAGCTAAAATATTTTGTATAAACTGAAAGAATATACCTAACCGCATAGGGGTAAAACTATAAGTTGAAAAAGACGACATATCGGTAATATTGCAATCTTAGTCGTATTTCAAAATCCTATCTATGTACAACGTCGGATACAAGATAAAATAATCGCACAGTAACATTTATTGATAATGTGCTTACCCAGCAGAAATCTAGTAGGCAATGATGTTGCATAGTATAGAGTTCCATATGTAACTCATTATGAAGATGACGATGCTCTTGTATCAGTGCAGTACTCTCACTTGTAATATGGGACAGATGCAGCTGGCGATACTGGTTTTAACTTTGACATGACAATTCATCCGGCTGATTAAGATATGGGGTACATTTATAGCCTTAATTCGGCACTTATATTAACGTTTACCGAGGTATGTGTAATAAGATTTCACTCTACGTTTTATATTTGTGCCAGTGTACGTCATTTTTCATAACTTAATATGCATTACACTTTAGGTATACTTTTCTCAGATCAGATGGTGGTAGCTCAATTTTATCGAAACCGGTTAACGTAAATAAAGGTTTTACAAATGCGTAGCCGTACTACTTTGCATTAATTTAACAACTCGTTCCTTATGTATATTTTTTAGAACAATGCCGCACGTTGAGTGAAGCGTCCAACGCTCTGGGCTGTTCAAAATTGGCAGATTTAAAAACTTGCGTCTGGTTTCTATTTCGTTAGCCACTCGAGACAGGACATATGAGGGACGGTATAGCCACCATTGTTGTGCCCCTCTCATCTCTTTCTTTCTCCTCTCCATCATAGCTTCGAATTTTACCATTCTATTTCTCTTCCTCTAACCTAGCTACCTCTTCTATATCTCTTTCACCCCATTCTGTCGTCTTATGTCTCTGCTCGATGTGAATTACTCACAAGCTGCAAGAACATAACGAGAAAATTCCCAACTAGCAATAGGAGTGACATTCATAAAAGAAAAATATGTTTACTTTCATATACATTGTCATTACTATTGTTATTATTTTTATTATTATTCTTGATTGTTATAATTATTTTTTGGTTGTTATAATTATCCTTGTATTACTGTTATAATCTCTATTTTTTTTCTTTAACATTAATACTGTATAACGTGGTATGTCCATAATGTTCTGTACAAACTGAAATTCGTTCAATATGCGTATGCCTGGTTAGGTGTAAGAGAGGGCCTGAAGACCCTAATCTTGCCAGGTAAAATAAATGCATAAATAAATAAATAAATAATAATTATGCCATTGTTACAATTCCTGTGAGTGCATTTTAGAACAATCACATAGTGTTTTCCTTACTATAAAGTCGTCGCTAACTGAGCGATTGATTTCGGATACGAACAACAACGAAACAGATTATGTGTTTACAAACGTCACTACGACGTACAGACAAATTGCTGTGTCACGAACGAAGCACAGTTCCTGTTATTTCCGAACACCGTCGCTATTACGTGAAACCTGCAAGGATTACTGGCAGATGCGATGACAGGGGAAAGAAATATGTGTTGGCGATTTCGGCCACAAGGCCGAGAAACACGTTATGTGTCAAAGGCGAAGAACGTGCGACACAGTTTAACACGAAAGAAACCGGCGATGAAACAGCGTCGAATTGTCGGCCTCACAGTCGGACACATACATTTGGTGCAATGATCCGCTATAGCGAAGGTCATTGAGCGAACAAAGAAACCGGTTCCCCATCGGATCGGCGTGTACCCATGACGTGTCGCCGGTAAGTGTTGCTCCGGCTGTGGCTGCGCCCACGGCTGCCGGACGGAGGCAGTCGCTGCCTCGCCTGTGATACACTCCTCTCCTCTCCACTCCAGCCCGCCACGCCACACCCACTGACCGGTACTTACCAGGTCGCGATGTGTCTGCCGCCGCATTCCGTGGCTCTACCTCCTCTCCGACTTTGGTTAAAAATTCGTATTTTACACTGGTTTAGAAACATAAGAGCCGGTGGATAGCACAGTCAATCCTTCGGGCGTGCATCCGGGACAGTCACGCCGATATTTTAGCTGTTAAGGGTACAGCAATTTTCAGGGCGAGTCTACGATTGAGTTTTGAGTGTCAAGGCGCGGCTATTTCTTCGCTGAAATGTTAAAATCTCGTGATTCCAATACTTTTGTAAAAATCAGAAAAACCTCTAAGAACGTAATAATGTTCTCAAATCGCTCCACGGTCAACAACCCCGAAGACGATGGGACAAAATGAGAATGTTTTCCTATAATTTAAACACGAAGTTATTGTGTAAAAACTGCTCCAGGAACTAACTTCAACTGTGTGTCATATCCAATACAGTTTGAAACAACCGACCGATGATGTTTCTTCGGATTTTCGTATGGACGAAACTACCGACCGAAGATGTTTCTTCGGATTTTCGTATGAACAGCAGTGAGAGCTACTGTGTTGCACGGCGAGAGAGAAAGACATTTGTACATTTCTTTATCGTCCGACACAGTCATGAAATAATCACAACAATGACTAGTTTCGGTTCCTCACAACAAGCATCTTAAGAGTAAAACATATTATTGAGAATCGTGTTTCTGGAAAACTATGCATAAAAGGGGTTAACCCGAATCCTCTGACAAAAATCACGAATATTTTTTGCGTATTTTGCTATACCGATCCGTTGTGTCCGGTGACAGAGTAATAATGTTACGGAGTAATAATGCATCTTTTATCCAGTTTGTTACTCCGGATTAACTTCGTTTATTTGAAAACATATTCACAGCAATGAAAACGCTGAATTTTGCTGTCGCAGAAGCGTACAACACAAAACATAGAGTAATATAAGAATCAATTAGTATTGTGATGTGGTGGCTGCCGCGGCGGAAAACATCCCAGCATAACGGTGTTGGGCTGCTCTTTTAATTCGGCGATCCCATGCACGAGCTGCTTCTCGGCCAACTCTTCGTCAGTAAACAAATGTATCCATTCCACTGCTGACGTGTAACTAACACTGCCGATAAACCAAATGCGAGGTAGAATCGAGCGGTATTCACAGTGCAAGAGTAAACTGGACACTAATGTTGTCAACATCAGGTATTGTGATTGAATGGAGCAAATTTGTTTCCAAACGGGACGTGTAGCGCAAGCCATACACATTCAGAGTGTTCTGCTGACATTTTCAGTGCACTATAGACACGAAGGTAAATGGGGAGAAGAAATCAGACAACAAGCAATTTCTCTGCAACGAGCCAGCGGAGGCCAAGTGCCCCTCACGCCAAAGTGTCCAGAAAATAATCCTGAACGAACTCCGAAATTATCTCGGTGAACTTCATGTTGACCCAATTTTATGCAGTGCGACATCAAAACTACTGTTTTACTGTTGACATTACCTGGCACAACACGTGTGCTGTTTTCCACAGGTAATACTCACGCAGTAGTGAATTTTTAATATGATGAAAATGATTACTGTGAGCAAAGGAAGTCGGCAATGTTTTGTGATTGTATCGGAAGAAAAGGAATGTACAAACAACACTTATTCATTGAGAACTTCTCGATGTAGTATTGTATTTGGAAAAAAACCTGCTCCTTTGACTGCTCTGTTTTTAAGTAGTAAGTAATGATTCAATTGCTCATCTTAATTCAACTGTTTAAGTATGTAATAAATAAAATAGTTACAACGGCAGAAACAAATGATATTTTGTGTGCCTTATAAGATCCCTGCAGAGGCAAAGCAATGCAAACATGTGTATGAAGCAACAAACCCTCTTTAGCACATTCAAATGACTAATTTCGCATCTTATACAAATTCACAAGTTCCAAAATTACGTTTTCCGCTTAGTCGAAAACTGGTTCGTTGTAGCCCTTGACACAAATTTGTACTGTGCAGAACTCTTTATTTCTGCATAAGAACTGCAAACATATGCAATGTATTTATAAAGTGATCGTCGCAAATTGAATCATAGACTGTAATTACGAGTATCTTGTGCAGCATGAACAAACTAATTTCATTTCCTTGCAAGATAAGAACATAGAAATAAACGAACATGGGTGGCATATGCCACTATTTACTTTTATTTATCACTCACAATCGCGTCTTTTATTAATACTGCCCTTACCCGATGTGAGCAGTTCTGTCATTATCAGATGACCATGTTTCCATGATCGATATCCCGTAATCAACTCAGAGACATCGTCCCACACGTAAAATAAAATATAGCCTAACAATTGCTTGTCATGGTGTAACTGTGGTGGGATGAAGCCATCTGATGATACCGTGACAGACAAAATGAAAGTGTCAATATTGATAAAAGAACATGATCCTGATAATAAATGAAACACATTTGGTAAACATCGATCTTTGAAGCTGTAGCTCTCCCAAGACAAATGTTAATTATATATACAATACATAAATGTATACGAATTTAGTTAATTACACATTTCCTAATGGTGTTTCTCCTTCACTATAGCAAAAATCATCGGTGGTGATATCGTCTTAAATGCCTGTAGCTAGAGAAACAAGTGTAAGTCCTAAATAATGATTACAGGTGGCATGTGCATCGCATGTACCCCCAGGTGAATAGTCCTTTGTTATGAATGTGTATTCCACGGCACAAAACGCTTCAGAGGCAACGAGGCAGTATGTTACTTGGTGCCGAAATTTGCCCCAAGTGGCTTCCATGTAGGCCTACCAACAAAAGTATGGTATTTTCACACACTGGGTTCATAATGCTTCCCCTCTTTCTAGTGAAACACGTGACGGAAATAAATAACATTCTCATCCGCACTAAAACACTAATTTGTGGAATGTTTCCACCTAATTTTTAGTTCCTACTAGTATAACTGATGAGTGCTACTGTTGGAAGGGTGGAGGCTAAACGCGGCAGGTGTTTACGTAAACAAATTATGGACAAGTGGGTTATTGTCTTCTGACACACAGAATCGTGTCATTTTACTCTAGAGACTTCGTGAGAAGGAGAGCACGCATCTTCGAGGCTCTTGTGCTCGCTTCTGCTGTAGCCCGTTAATAAGGTTACGCAACGGACGAGTAGTCAGCGAGAAGACTTACCGTTGTATCCGGCGTATATCATATAGGGCTGTGGATGAGGCGGCAGCTGGTAGACTGGCGAGGAGCCTGGGAGACGCCTCGGTGATGGGGTGTCTGCTGCAGACGTCAGTGGCACAGGCGAGCGTGGACGCGGCGAGCAGCTGGCGAGGTGGCGAGTTGTCGGTGGCAGAGCGCGCGCCTGCGTCCGACGGGAACCGTGGCGACACTGGCTGCGGCGCCGGCGCGCCCGTCTGCCCGCCGGAGGGTGGGGGCGGGGGCGGGGGCGGGGGCGGGGGCGGAAGCCCGAGGTGGCGAAGGGGGGCAGGGGGCGGGGGGCAGCTGCTCGCATTCTCCGGCTCCGGGCTACGGCGCGACAAATGAAGACGGCCTACCTGCCGCTGACGCCTGCCCTCTGCTCTCTGTCACACTAACTGACACAGCCGAGGAGAAGGACACTACCGTCAAACCAACACCAATACGAGGCACCAGCCTCTCAACTCTCCTCTAATGACGTAAGTAAGCAAGAATACATAGAAAGATAGATCCCTTATCATTTAGCTACAAAATAGCAGGTCAGCAACTGGAAGCAGTTAATTCCATAAATTATCTGGGAGTACACATTAGGAGTGATTTAAAATGGAATGATTATATAAAGTTGATCGTCGGTAAAGCAGATGTCAGACTGAGATTCATTGGAAGAATCCTAAGGAAATGCAATCCGAAAACAAAGGAAGTAGGTTACAGTACGCTTGTTCGCCCACTGCTTGAATACTGCTCAGCAGTGTGGGATCCGTACCAGATAGGGTTGATAGAAGAGATAGAGAAGATCCAACGGAGAGCAGCGCGCTTCGTTACAGGATCATTTAGTAATCCCGAAAGCGTTACGGAGATGATAGATAAACTCCAGTGGAAGACTCTGCAGGAGAGACGCTCAGTAGCTCGGTAAGGGCTTTTGTTGAAGCTTCGAGAACATACCTTCACCGAGGAGTCAAGCAGTATATTGCTCCCTCCTACGTATATCTCGCGAAGAGACCATGAGGATAAAATCAGAGAGATTAGAGCCCACACAGAAGCATACCGACAATCCTTCTTTCCACGAACAATACGAGACTGGAATAGAAGGGGGAACCGATAGAGGTACTCAAGGTACCCTCCGCCACACACCGTGGCGGAGTATGGATGTAGATGTAGATGTAGATATAGAAGTTGTATTTGTTGCCGTCTTCACTCGGAAGATTGGTTTGATACAGCTCTCCGCGGAATCCTGTCCTGTGCAAGTCTCATCATATCTGCACAGCTATTAGAATCTCCATCAATTTGAACTGCTTACTGTAGTCAAGCCGTCATCTTCGTTTAGAGTATTTAGTTAGTTACACAGTTACACGTTCCACAGATGATTTGAACGATTCTTTTGCCGAAATAGTGTGGGACGAGTCAGTACCGGATATGTACACATACACACTATATTCTAACATGACGTTATTCGTCACCCACTCTGAGCATCTACATTTTCCCTAGCCACTTCATGTAAATATCGACTTACAGGTATAGGCATGCAAAAAATGGTTCAAATGGCTCTGAGCACTATGGGACTTAACATCTATGGTCATCAGTCCCCTAGAACTTAGAACTACTTAAACCTAACTAACCTAAGGACAGCACACAACACCCAGCCATCACGAGGCAGAGAAAATCCCTGGCCCCGCCGGGAATCGAACCCGAGAACCCGGGCGTGGGAAGCGAGAACGCTACCGCACGACCACGAGATGCGGGCTATAGGCATGCATATTCAAATGCAGAGATATGTACACAGGCTGAATACGGCGCTACGAGTCGTATGTAGTGGAACTTAAGGTAATGTAATGCAAATCTACGCGAAATAGAAGACAGGTACATAATCAATAAATGTGTCATATATGACTAAAATAATTGCACGTTACAGAAAGCGACATTTAACATACACGGTTCCACCACCGAACACGTAACTAGGGGCTAGGGGCAGCAACGTTCACGTCAGCTTTCTGACCAGCAATCCACTCGAAAAGTATTCATATGTAAGAAACCCAAAAAGATATAAATTGCATATGAGTAAATGTATTGTAACCAACACATACCATGGACTTTGAACTACATCAAAATGGATGTAGCTGTTCGTTCTAATAAATGTTGGGTGTAGATTCACTTTTAGAGTCTTGCCATTGTTTCTCATTCGGTTTTAATCTCTTTCTATGAACGTGATTGATAAGTTAATAATTTTGTCGTTACTATTTTATGCATACAGACCTGAAGATGACGTGTTGAACCGTTGAAACTGGTTGCAATAAAATAAAATTATAAGGACGGCTGTAGGTGTTTTTATTTTGTCACAGTAGTAAACGGCCGTCGTCCCAGAGACCTCCTGCCAAAAGGATGGACATACAAAAACTTAACGTACCAGACGTTCAGTGACAGCTGCGATATTCAATCACCTGAAAAAGTAAAGCCAAAGAGTATATCCATATTTTCTGACATTGGAGTGGAAAAATCAGGATGAGATCCAGAGATGTTTCTACTTTGACTGCCACATGCAAGTCAATATACACTGAAGCGCCAAAGAAACTGCGTATTCAGATACAGAGATATGTAAACAGGCAGAATATGGCGCTACGTTCGGCAACGCCTATGAAAGACAACAAGTGTCTGAAGCAGTTGTTGGATCGTTTACTGCTGCTACAATGACAGGTTATCAAGATTTAAGTGAGTCTGAACGTGGTTATAGTCAGCGCACGAGCAATGGGACACAGCATCTCCGAGGAACCGAT
Source organism: Schistocerca serialis cubense (assembly GCF_023864345.2). Classification (NCBI taxonomy): domain Eukaryota; kingdom Metazoa; phylum Arthropoda; class Insecta; order Orthoptera; family Acrididae; genus Schistocerca; species Schistocerca serialis. Next base: position 577,450,656 of record NC_064639.1, read on the forward strand.
GAAGTGGCGATTTTCCCCTACGACCATTTCATGAGTTTACCGTGAATATCAGGAATCCGGTAAAACATCAAATCTCCGAAATCGCGGTGGCCAGAAAAAGATGGTGCAAGAACGGGACCTCCGACGACTGAAGAGAGTCGTTCAGTGTGACAGAAGTGCAACCCTTCCGCAAATTGCTACAGATTTCAATGCTCAGCGATCAACAAGTGCCAGCGTGCGAACCATCCAACGAAACATCATCGATATGGGCTTTCGGAGCCGAAGGCCAACTCGTGTACCCTTGATGATTGCACGACACAAAGCTTTACGCCTCGCCTGGATCCGTCAACAGCGACATTGGAAACATGCTGCGACTGGAAACATGCTGCCTGCTCGGACGAACCTCGTTTCAAATTGTATCGAGCGGATGGACGTATACGGATGTGGAGACAACCTCATGAATCCATGGAACCTGCATGTCAACAGGGGACTGTTCAAGCTGGTGGAGACTCTGTACTGGTGTGGGACGTGTGCAGTTGGAGTGATATGGGACACCTGATACGTCATTACTCTGACATGTGACACGTACGCACGTGTCTAAAGCATTTGTCTAATTACCTGCATGCATTCAAGTCCATTTTACATTCCGACAGACTTGGGCAATTACAGCAGGACAGTGCGACATCCCACAAGTCCAGAATTACTAGAGTGGCTCCAACAACACTCTTCTGAGTTTAAACATTTCCGCTAGCCACCAAACTCTCAAGACATAAACGTTATTCAGCATATATGGGATGCTTTGCAATGTTCTGTTCAGAAGAGACCTCCACCCCTCGTACTCGTACGGATGGACAGTCATGCAGGATTCATGATTTCAATTCCCTCCAGCATTACTTCACACATCAGCCGAGTCCATGCGACGTCGTGTTGCGGCACTTCTGCGCGCTCGCGGGGGCCCTACACGATATTAGGCAGGTGTAACAGTTTCTTTGGCTCTTCAGTGTATTATTGCACACTTTCGGTACCTGTCCGATATAATAACAACTTCTCATACTGCGTATGTATATTCCTTACGAGGGAGAATAGTACTTCTGCTTATGTGAAGGCGAGATGTGCAAGTGGGTATAGTTAGCAAAACATTCTCTCTACTTCTCACGAGGATTTAGAGAAACCGAGGAACATAATGTGTTGCAGTACACAGAAATGGAGGTTGCGTGGAATGTTCTTTCTGATAGAACCACTCTGCCTCCCTAGCCAGTTTTCAGAAAATACTGCTGCGCAAGGTTGAGGAAGAAATTGAGGAACAAAGAAACTGAGGTCTTAAAACAGAACAGGAAGACATAAGCAATGGTGTTCGTTTCGACAGTTTCTAGACAGGTTGCTAAACTTAGTGTCGGAAAGGGGGAGAAATACACCTTTCATGTTGCAATAGTTCAGAGCCATTTGTATACAGTGGAGTATTCAATAAATATACCGAAAACAGAATATAGGCCCTATCTCTAAAGCGTCCAAGACTGAGCGTGAAAATGAAGGCACAGAACCCTGTTAGTAAAAAGTTGTAAAAATTCATACAACAGTATGAAGCCTATTCAGTACAGAAAACTGAGTAGATATGTTCTCGCAACTATACTCAATTTTTTCCTGGCTTCAAGTTTTGTAGAAGAAATTTGTCAGTGGAATAGAAGAACTTGTCAGTGAGAAATTATTAATTTCAGCGTTCCTCGCTACCTATCATACATTTTATATCATTGGACAAATGATCAAAAGTTTTTGTTCCTGGATGTTGAACTCCCTTCTGAACCACTGACAGCATTAACAATGCGTAATAACAATCACTTTTCCCTCTAGTGTTGTGATGGATTATTTAGGGCCAATTTCATTAACGTATGAATTGTGACGACTCAGTTAAAATGCATAGCTCCTTGAAGAGGTACCTAAGGACGTTCGTGGGTTAACACCATACATTATTTTTTCTGCTCCCTTTTGTGGAGACAATACTTTGTCTTTAAGTGACGAGTTACCCCAGAAAAATATTCCATAAGACGTTATTGAGTGGAAATATGCAGAATATGTCAGGAGACTGATTCGTTTGTTTCCAAGATTAGCAATTACACCAAGAGCAAACGTAGCTGAACTTGTTTGAGAAGCTCAGTAATGTGCTTCTTCCAGTCAAAGTTTTCTTCAATATGTACACCCAAAAATTTGGAGCATACTACCATATTTACTGACTGCTGCTCATGTGCTACATCAATTATTGGTATAATTCTATTTGTTGTACAGAGCTGTACGTAATGTGTGTTTTTATTTCAAAATTTAGGGGAGTCCATTTTCCGACAAACAGTTAATTGTTCCTTGAAAAATATAATTTACAAACTCTTCTCTTGCTTCCTATCTAATCGGATTTGTTTTAATGCTAGTGTCGTCTGCAAAAAGTGCTATTTTTGCTTGTTGAATGTTAAGTGGAAGGTTAGTCAGATATATCAGGAATAACTGTGGATCCAGAATTGACCCCTGGAGAACGCTTCGTGATTTTTTTTTTCCCCCACTAACTAGAATTCTATACTTTTCCGACGTTGTCTGAATTATTCATCAGTCTTCTCCATTCTGTTTATAAGTATGATTCAAACCAGCTGTGTGTAAACCCATCAGTTCCATAAAACCTGAGTGTTTGTAAGAGAGTAACATTATCTACACAATAAAATGCTTTGGAGAGATCACAAAAAGTACCAACTGACTATATATTATTATCTAAGGCTTGTACTATTTGATGGGTGAAAACTACACCTCGTGTCCCATCATCATGCAGTCTTTTAGTTGCGTCGTAAATTTCGTTCCTCCCCAGTTCGATTTATACTACCTGAACGAAAGTATCCGGATACTTATTAGTGCACATTAATATGGGTTGTGTCCACCATTATCCTTTGTACCGGCTTGAACTCTGCTGGGGAGATTTTAAGTGAGGTGTCTAAATGTCTGTGGAGGATCTACAGCCCTTGCTTCCTCAAGAGCCGAAACCAAGCAAGGTCGTGTTGTTGGACGTTGGGATCTGAAACGAAGTCGATTTATTCTACATCATACCGAAGATGTTCCATCGCGTTCAGGTCAGGACGCTGTGCAGACCAGTCCATTTCAGGAATGTTATTGTCCGCGAATTATGCCTCATAGATGCTGCTATGCGACAGGGTGCATTGTCATGTTGATACAGATATAGTCTCCTAAACGTTCCTCTACTGTGCGCAATACACAATGCTTTGAAATGTGTTCGTATCCTTCCGCATTTAACGTTCGCTTAACGTCAATAAGGGGACCACAACCTCACTGCGAAAAACACTCGCATATCGTAACATTACCTCCTGTGCACTTCATTGTTGGCGCTACACATGATGGCAGCAGGTAACGTTCTCTAGGCATTTGCTATACCTAAACCACTCCAACCAATTGCCCCAAGTTCTAGCGTGATTCATCACACTGACGCACTAACACTCGTCTTTATTATTGATGTTTTGGATACCCGTATGCAAATCAGGAAATTAGAAACTCGAAGATAAAAAAGACTGCTATTCACGAACGTAATTTTGTAAATATTTATTAAAAGAATTATTTGAATTTGCGAGTAATTGTATCGGGAATTCTCAGTACCGGGTAAATACATGTTGTCGTCCGGAAGGCATAAATTTAACGTCCCTTCCACAGCGAGATCATAGAACCCTAGATTACTAAACCTTCGTAAAATTTACGGTTGTACGAGTAGTAGTGTATAAAGCGGGACATTTTGTACTTAATTTGGTATGTAACGTACCTACCACTGGAGATCTCATAATTGTAATTAGCTAATGCATAACCTATAAATTATGACTTCCTTTGAATAAAATGTGGGGTAGTAATCTTTACAATGTTTTAGTAGCAAGAGGCATTTTTCCCCTTTAGTGTTTCAGGGTTAGAGCACTAGCTCAGACACAACAGTGGTACAGGATGGAACTCGCTTGCTTAGTGCTTACATCAGGTAAATGTAGAAAAATGTAAATCGAGGTGCTCGGACGGAAGTTCTGAGCCCAGCGCCTTCAGAGGAGGTGTTCTAATTTCGAATAGCTGTTTTTACCGGTTAAGTATTTTCCGACGCGCTCTGCATTAAACTCCTCTTTTTTGTGCCGACAGCCACTGATCTCGGAGAGTAAATGTGTTTGTATGTGTGTGTGTGTGTTTGCACATCCACGCTTATGCATGTAACTGAATTATTATTGTCGGACAAGTATTTCGACTATCTCCATCACCTGTCCTGCGTTCTACATACGCACCGTTTCGCATCACCTCGCCGTTTATCCGCGTAAGTAAACATTAGGTAAGCATTTTATTTCTGTCACTTTTGTAATGGTGTATACTGTATCGCATCAAATACCCACGACTTGTTCCATTTGCATGACTTGCATAATGGGGCAACCGATTTGCGTCTTTACCATGTAGACTGTTTTTGATATCTTAACCGAGCGGCGTGACACAATATTTAACATGCTGGACTCTCATCATTCGTCCAAATTCAGATTTATCGTTATTTTCCTTAATAGTTTACGACGAATTCTGGAACAGCTCCTTTGAAAAGGAATTTGCTTTCCATCATTGGACAAAGATCTTGGTGGCAGGGAGAAGAAAGGAAGATTAGGGGATTAGGGTTAGTCGTCCCGTTAACGACTAGGTCATTAGAGACGGGATATAAGCTCAGATTGGACAATCTTACGGAACGAAATCTGTTATATCCTTTACAAACTAACTATCCAAAAATTTAGCCTTGGAAACTTTAATATTGATGGCCAGTTGCTATGTGGAGGACCAGATCTTCCTCGTATGAAACTACAGCAATATTCTATCGTCAACGACGATCAGTCTTTAACGTAAATCTTTTAAATACTCTTTTCCGTAAATTTGTGTTGGGAAAATTTTAGTTTCAAACTGACGACGAGAAGGACTTGTGGAAATACGCAATAGAAGTAGTTAACGTGTGTTGTAAGTGAATGACACTTTTAGCAGCACAAATTCATCATTCAATTTTAAGTGACGCGTACGCAGAGGGTGTTGATTTTTGGAAATATGGATTTGTAAATATTGATTTTAGAAGTGTGAAGATATTCAGGTGATGCTGTCGCTGCATTGCTCGAGTGTATTTATGGTGAGTTTGAGAAAGATAAATTTTCAGTGTGATTTTTCGTTATTGACTGGGCTAGGTTAGTTCGACTGTCGGCACGAGAGCAAACAAAATTATCTACTCACAGGGCTTGGACTCTGACTTATAGATTCACCTCTCCTTCACCTTTTAAATTACGAATTACATGGCACAGTTATATTTTTTCCATAAGTGAATTTTGTAAAGATTGTTGTAATACAGAAAAATAAGTTTCACAATACAGTTTTTAAATGGTGTTTTCTTTATAGGATACAGCAAGTTCAGTTTCTTTCAGTGACTTCTTACTAAAGTTTTATTTTTGTGATCGTATGTCACCGCATTGCACTTAGTGGAACACAGGTTTTAAAGCGCAAAGTGTCATGTGATCAGCACAACCGCTTTTCATTGCACTTGGACAAGGTTTTAAATCGTAAATTGTAAATTCGTGGTAAGATCTTACGGGACCAAACTGCTGAGGTCATCGGTCCCTAAGCTTACACTACTTCATCTAACTTAATCTAACTTACGCTATGGACAAAACACATACGCATACCCAAGGGAGGACTCGAACCGCCGACGGGGGGAGCCGCGTGGACCGTGGCAAGACGCCTCGGACCACACAGATACCAGCGCGTCGGCAAGGTTTTCTTTACATTATTACAGACAGCACAGTGCCAACCATTTTTTAAAATTTGCATTTGCTGTTGACTACCACCTAAACAAAGTTTTCTTTAGCTGCTTTGCTGCTGTGTTGCATTTTTACATTCACCACTTTCGAGCAGTGTCGAGTATTTATTACCACAGGGTAAGTTTTGAATGTTTGTTAGGCCAGTTTAACATCACTGCTTGGACACAGTAAGATTCTTTAAACTCAAACATTGCATTTCAGCATTATTATCAGGGTCAGTTCCATTAAAGTTTAGTTCAGATCTCATTTCTTTTGTAAGACATTCTTATTCTTGAAGCACAGTGCTACATTTTAAGGTGCGTCTGTCATTTAATGTTCGGAATTTTACTTAGTTTTGGTACATTTTTCAAAATTCTTTTTGTAATTTTATGCAGGATTATTATTTACAGTTTTGTGTGTTGGAACTGCAAGACACACACTGTGACGTCACGTATTGTTCCACTGTTCACTGAACTGCAAAATACTCACAGAACAATTTTTTTAGTAAACAGTTATAAATTTTCTTATTATTTCAGTAAAAGTTAATTAGAATACAGCTACGCAAATTGAGACAGATTCGGCGATTCATTTCTTCAGACAGCATTTACGGAAGCATACCACATTCACTGTTTAGTTGACAGATCGTCCACGTTACAACACATACACATACGAAAATTAAGAATAGGAGATCTGTATATAAAACAAAGCAAAAACTAAACTGTTACATCTGTTTCAGTTATATTTCACTTGTATTTAGTTCTTTGTTTTATTTTGATTGCAAATGTATTCGAAATTCAAATGAAACTGCATCGTTCCAGAGAACCTTTTCAAGACTTGAAAATGTTTCTGGAGCCAACAATTTCATTTGATTAAATCATCTATGCTTGGGTTTCAGGCGATGATGCGCTATTCCAGAGCAGTTGGAGAGCCTCTGCCATGTTGTTTGAGTTTAGGGGGCATACCGAGTGGGCTGAGGCGTGAATGGGAATGTAGATAGAGAAGGGACGCATGCTAGGGTAGCCGCGTAGTTGTGCAAAGTCACTGTGCCTGAGTTGTAGATCGTGGTAGTCGTCACGGTAAGTCCCTATGTGACCAAACTGCTGAGGTCATCGCTCACTGGGCTTACACACTGCTTAATCTAACTTAAGCTAACTTACGCGAAGGACAACACACACACCCATGTCGGAGGTGGGATTCGAACCCCCGACGAGTGGAGCCTCATGAACCGTGGCCAGGCGCTTTGAACCGCGTGGCTATCCCGCGCGGTTGGGTTGTAGAGGTGCCAGGGTTGTAGAGGTGCCTTAGTAAACAAAGTTTGGCCTGATATGAACCATTTCGATATAAAATAAGTTTGAAAATCGGATCAGTTTCAGATCTCCCGCTTCGCGGTACGCACCCAGCGAAGACAATGCGCTCTCACCTGTGTGCTCTGCAGGGGCGCATGGCGTGGGCAATGTTTCGAGTACAGTGTGGCGCATCCCTGGAGCACCACAGTTGCAAACCTGTCAGTTTCTACCAGCACTCTTGTAGAAGGACGAATATGGCATGTGATGTCATAATTACAACAGGGGCAGGCGATGTCACCCTCTTCTCGGTTTCTGTGAGTATCACGAAGTGGAATATTTGAAAGTAATCCGATTTTCAAACTTATCTTGCATCCGAACGGTACATTTTCGCACATACATTCCTTATTAACACTTTATCTACTACCTCCTCTGTACAAGTAAGTTATAGGAATTGTGAAACATGCTGTGCATTATGTATGTACCGCTCATGCACCATCTCTTCCGTCGAGAGGTAATTCTTTAAACACGTATGTAATGCTCCCATGTATGAAACACTAACAGCAGTTGCAAATTTCGACTGAGGTGTAGCATGGTTGCTTTTTGCTGCTCATGTTGTTCTCCTCCTCCTCCTCCATTTCATCCCTCCCCCCCCCCCCCCCCCACTCTCTCTGTCAAACACACAAACACTATTTTTTAAACGTTTTAACGTGTTCCGATACGTTCACTTCACATGTGTCAACTTAATTAGATATTTTAAATTATGCGCTCTCAAAGGTGACATTTACTCTGTTTTTGCTTATCACCCTCCATGTGTAATGCCTTTTTCGAAATTCCACTGTTTCAAACACTCCTGCCACCAACGATCGTAAATACACTTTTTCCTGAAAATTTTTCGAAATTGTTCGCCAGTAGTAACTCACTTGTGAAACATTCAGACGTCTGAAGCTGTTTTATACATGGGAATTCGATTCTTTAAAGAATTTTCTGCGTGTGTGGGCAGGGGTGGGTGGGTGGTTGGGGGGAGGGATTTTGTTGTTAAGTCATCTCTTTGGATGTTAATGCTTTCGTTTCTTTCCGTGGTTGCCGTGAAAAAGAGGAGAAATATTCGGCCTCGGCCTGTTTGTTTGTTTTACTTCTCCAAACATGTTCCAGAATTTCTTATTGTTCAGTCAGACTTTAATAAATTAAATCATTTGGTCACGGTCCTCAACACTGTTGTTTCTAAACAAAGAAAGTTTGTTGGCGACTTGAGCGGTCGGCTCAATACAGTTTCCACATTCACATGCGGTCGCACCTATTCAAGTTGATAGGCGTTTGTAAGTGCGAGCAGGACACGTAAGCTTACATCAAAAACTTCCACTTCCAGTGATGTAACATGTTTCCATTGACTAAGCGTTATCTCCTTCAAAGCTTTTGACGTTCCGTTTCTGACCTACGGCAAGTAATCAGTATAAATGCCTTAGTCGTAAGGGATTACAGTGTAGACCTGGAGCAATACGATAATTGTGTGAATGTCTACAGTGCTTCCTTGCTTGTTCTCTTCCAGCCATTGTCTCATTTCTCACATTTATCAACAGTATAACGAGCGTTTTATGTTCTGTAGTTGATTTTCGCGTTAACTCGGCCTCACGCAACTTTTTCAAGAGAATATTTACAAGAGTTTGGGTTAAAATGTAACAGATGAGAGTTTTAAAAGCACTCGCTCGACAGTCTTCTGTGTTCTTCATTATGATTTCTTTTGATTCAATACAGTGGTCTTTCGAGTCGATGCAAACAGCAGAATGATTCAAAGTGAACACCAGCATCGACAGGAACTCGATCAATGAAGCGATTACATAGGCTGCAACACAAAGCAATAATTTCTTTTCTGTTCGTTGATGCACTGCAGAAAATGATTTTTAAACAGTCAGTTAGGAAACTGGCGAATGCACGAATAAGTTTGAGATGAGGAAACATTAGTGGAGATGATTTCACTGAAGCCGATTAGGTCAGTAGAATTAAGAAGGACCGATGAGTCAGCTGTGAAAAGAAGAATGCGTCAGTCTCCTGAATCAGAATCCGGAAACGACAATGTATGGCATAATAATCTGAAGGCAATATATTTACTTTCCACTCGAATACGAAGCGTCGCTCTATGGCACAAAACGAGAATGAATTATCTCAGTAAACGCGATGTACAAGCTGTGTTGATTTTGCTCCATAAGTTAAATCCTGTAGGGCCTGGTACGCAAAATCAAGTTCATATATGTACGAAAATTCGTTTTCATTAACAAGTCTGAAACTACTGGGTCAGATTACATGTTATACTGACCCTCTCGCAGATGCTAGTCTCACAGCGCCGTGAGACAGCCGGTGAAGAACTTGGAAGGAAGTAGCAGGCCCCTGACCAGTTAAAGTTATGAGTCGGTCCTTCAGGTGAGCTCAAATAACGTAACTGGTGCTGTACCGCCTACGGAAGGCAGGATTTCGGTTCGAGTTCCGATATGGCACACTGTTCTGGTAAAACGTGAATTACTTTGTTTGCTTCATTCTAAAACAGAATCTTAATCTAAACAAAATTTAAATCTATACAGTGTACGCTACGCTATTTCTTATAGTGGAATTACCTATCTTCAATTTTGTAGCCCTGTTATAATTCGTTTTAGCTTGTTTGACGTTAGCAGAATAGGTAATTTGCGAATAATTTTCATCTCTACGCAGATGTACGCCCGTGATTGAGATATACCTATCTAACGTATTGTCTGGAATCAATTTCTGAAATGATTTTCCTCCGTGTATGTAAAAACTTTTGAAGCTTTTTAAATAAAACAAACATTATTAAGATTCTACAGCTTTAGTCTTCATGTTACTATTTTGGCAGCCCTCTGTCGATAGATGACCTTGAATTGTAGCGTGTAATAGTGTGTTAGTTTGTAACGTAACTACGTACCTGCGTGAGAAAAAGGTGCTGTGATCGAGTTTGGAATTCGAAGAGTTTTTCCACACATGGAACAACCTCTCCTTCAGCATGACAATGCCAGACCACACTCGAGAGCTGCGGCATCTGGAACAATCCAGCGCCTTGGGCTCACTGGCATCGACCATCCTCGTTACAGTCCAGACTTTGCTCTATCCGATTTTCATCTGTTTCCAAAACTTAAAGAACACCTACGAGGGCTTCACTTTGATAGTGATGAAGGGGTGGCAGCATAGGTAAGGGTGTGACTCTGTTAACAGAGTCAGACATTTTATACTGACGATGTCAACAAACTGCTCCCTAGTTGATACACATGTGATTGTCGCCAGGGTGAGAAGTAAATATGTAGACATGAGGAATAAATATGTAGAATTGTTAACAATGTTTATTTCATTTAAAAATCTTTAAGAATTTTCACATAAGAAATTCGTAGACTTTGCTTTTTAGCACGCCCTCGTAAAATTCGACGGTTTCTGTAAGAGTGAATTAGATAAGATGAAGCTGTAGAAGTTGTGATGAATTCGATATGTTAGTGTTATATAGACGGACATGACGTATATCATTGGTGATACCTGAACTGAAAGTGAATGTGCAAGTGTCATGCAAACAGCTTGTGTTATGTCTAAAGATAAATGTTATTACCTGATAACATTTTTAACTTTCTTCTAGGAAGTATTCTACTAGAGGCTGACAGAATGTTCATGTGGACAGCACGATGGCGCAGTGTATTTCGCAGCAGCGGGGTTCAAATCCGCTTCGCTCCACTTGACTTCAGTTTCCCGCCATTTGCCTTATTCGCAGCAGGGTAACGTTGGGGCGATTCCGTGAAGAGGCCGTGGTCCCCCCCCCACCCCCCACCCCCGTTTCCAACGTAACCAGTGCTCGGACTTTGTGACCTTCCCCCCTTATAAATCACGCGGCAGATAATGAGAATCCAAAATCGACAACATTTATTACTGGAGATAACACTAAGTTTTGCAGTAAGTTTACGCACTGAAATTGCATATTACATCTCGAAACTTTTTTCTTTCCATGATCGTGCGCGAAGAAAGTAGTAAGTATTTTTTTCTTTTCATGATTGTATACGAAGAAAATAGTAAATAAACTGGTAGAAAATAATTGGATTACCTTCACAGTGCTGTTTATTGCAGTCGTCTTGTCTTTGGAAGATACACTTTCCTAAACGTCGTATAATTTAAAACTTTTCAAGTGTATCCCAGTTTTCTATGATTGTGAAAGCTTTGTCCACACGATAACATGCAGACGGACAGGGACCGTCAAGCACTGCGTAGGCCAGCTGTAAAAAATCGCATGAAATCAGCGGAAGAAATCACTCGTGACTTCCAAAGTGCTACGTACAGTCCAGCTAACACAGTAACCGTGCGCAGAAGTTACAAAGAATGGCCTACAGTGGTCGAGCAGCTCTTCATAAGCCACACATTTCTGTAATCAATGGTGTGCGACAGTTGAGGTGGTGTAAAGAGCATCGAAACTGGACAGTGATGAGTGGAAAAAGAGTGATCTGGAGTGAGGAATCATACAATGCCTGTTGGCCATCCGAGGAATGATTGGGGTTTGGCAAATGCCTCGAGAACATTACCTACGATTATTTGTAGTGTCAACAGTGAAGTACGAAGGGGGTTGTGTTACGGTGTTTCCGTGGTCAGGATGTTGTCCCCTATTTTGCGTAACAGAATTCTATCTGTGGAAGGATACTAACATATTTCACAACACTGTGTACTGGCAGATAGAGGACCAGCTTGGAGACGAAGACTGTCGTAAACCAGCATTTGTGGGGCAGTGGTGTGTGGACAGTAACATTCCTGTACCAAATTGAACACCTTTGGGATGAGTTAGAACGACGTATTAGCTCCAGATCCCAGCATTCAACATCATTACCTTCTCTGGTTTCGGCTCTGAGGAAGAATGGGCTTATCATTCCTTCACAGACATTCAGACACCTCACTGAAGAGTTCAAGCCGTCATAAAGGTACAGGGTGTCCAAATACTTTTGATCAGATAGGGTAGTGTATGTGTCGGTAATCTAATTTACACGTTTTTTTCTGACCCTACGTTTTCAACGTTATACAATATATTGCTCTTTCCTGTTGGGGAGTCGACGAGGCTTTTTTAGAATATATTGTGTGTAAAATTTGGTTTTGTTCCTCGATATTATGTTTGTAGATTGGTACCCAAAAATTTCAAGAACTACAATTTTTCATTTTTTTTCTTTTGATGTTTTGGTGTAGGTACAGTTGTTAACCGACTCCCAACAGAATAATAATAATTTTATTTAAAGTAAACAACAGGCAGGTATTTCATAGAAATCATTCCGCAATAGACTAAGGACCAACATGCTCACATTAAGATGAGGAGAAGATGATCTTTACAAATAGTTACAGAAGCTGACAAATGACAAAATATTACTCTAAAAGATAAGATGATTTTAATGGGAAAGCAGGACAAAAATTAAATAATAATTATTTTCGCTGGAAATTCTTTGGGTGTAATAGTAGAGATCACAGACATCAGACGCTAGTATTTACCGAGAAGAACGTCACTGTCATTAGCAAACTCTTGCAAAACGTCACAAACAAAAAATACACAATGCTGTTCAAATGTACACTCACGTTCAGAAAAAAAAGACGGAACATCTTGAATGACTACAGGTAGGACCTTCATATTCACAGGACATGTACATTAGTATATTCTATAGACATTGTTATCATTTGGAGGTCAAAATCGATATAGCGGTAAAATGTGCCTGCAGCTCTCGTTGTCGCTGTAAACCGAAGGTACTGGATCAGTGTGACTTGAGCAGATGTGCAGGATGGATGCCTCGCAGACCTATAAGCGAACGGTACCGTCAAATCATTGAGTAAGTAAGAGGGTGCATTATTGGCATAGGACAATGTGATGCATTCATCCCGGAAACTGCTGCTCGTGTGGTACGAAGTGTTTCTTTGTGCAACGAGTGTATGCGAAAGGCCGTACAACACGACGAGGCCGGTCAGGTCGCGCCATCCAGATCACTCCCCGAGAAGATCGACACCTCATCCGAATGGAACTGCAGGATAGATCTGCGTCCTTCCCGGCTGTGGCGCGACAGTGGAACAGTGGAACATATCTTACACTATCAGGGGTGACAGTCCGTCGCCGTTTACTACGACGTAGGTTACGTGCGTGTCGTCCACTTCTCCGCCTACCTTTGACGAATGTGCAGAAACATGCTGCACGGCATTGGTGTGTGAAACGACGTCACTGCGGTCAGGAATGGCATCAGATAGTGTTTTCGGACGAATCCAGGTTCTATTTGTTTGAAAATGGTAGTCGCATTAGGGTTCGTCGCATACAGGCGGAGCGGCATCACAGTGACTCCATTGACATAAGACATACAGCGCAAACTCACGGCCTTATGGTAGGGAGATGCTATGGGGTACAACCACAAATCACGGCTCGTGTGTGTCCAGTGCGCTGTGACCAGTGTGATCTACGTGAATGACATCCTCCGACCCGTAGCCATATCCTTTCTGCAAAACAACCCATGCGCCGTTTTTCCGCAAGACAATGCACGATCACATGTTGATGCACGAACATTTGCCTTTTTGGTATCACAGAATGTCAGCCTTTTGTCCTGGCCCACCAGATCACCAGACTTGAGCCGCCAGTCGAAAATGTGTACAGCGCTGTGGCCCAACGCCAAATACCACAGATTAACTCTGGTACCAGGTGAACGCAGTGTGGATGCCTATACCATAGGACGCCATTCGCGCCTTATAAGCGTCGATGCCCTCATGTATGGAACAATTTATCAGGGCCCATGGCGGACGCTATACGTACTAGGCAACAGGACACATGCTGAACCGGGGTAACTGAAATGATAATAATTTCTGCAGAACATACTGGTATGTCCTATGAATATGAACGTCCTATCTCTAGCCGTTCAAGGTGTTCTGTTTTTTCCTGAACCTGAGTGTAACTGACAATATTATTAGAAAGAACAAGGAAATTGTCCAAGACATGACGGTTTTAACCCATTTTAGGACTTCAAATGATCATAGGCTAAATCGAAACAAATCCACCACGGTCTCAGAAATTTAGGTTATGAGCATTTATTTACAAATAGGGTGGCATTTAGGATAGTACTGGGCGACAAGTTCCGAACCTTAGCAATTGAAGATTATACCGATATATATGAAAGGGCAGTTATTTAACAAAGCTACTTGGGCAAATCACAGATGTTTTAGATATCAAAAATATAAACAAATAAAAATTCTTAAATGAAACTAGTAAAATATTAAATAAAAGACGAGATTGTGAATCAAATGATAGTAAGAACGTTATTCAGTACCCTGAACTAAACGAAACTATTGAGAAATGTCTTCTAGAGGACGTGATGAGACACCACAACAAAACTGATAAAAAAAAATGAGTATCAGTAAGCCAAAATTGAAACTTATTCTGGTTTGGCAGAACAGATTTCTTTCGCAATTAACATGGCAGGTAACAACGCAGCTAATGAAAGAGAAAAGACTGTACTCACATTTGAATTAGACACAATCTTCTAGCATGCACACATACACACACACACACACACACACACACACACACACACACACACACACACACACAAACGCGACAAGAGACGCCAATTTAAATAAACAATGTTACGATGAAATCGTTTACTGCTAACCTTTGACCACACGGGAGGAAACGCTCCTTTTAGTAGGACTGTAAGTGACAGTTTTAAATATAAAAACTATGGTATGAATTGTTTGGAATTTGTGTCGTGTGTAGAAACAAAATTGTATTATTCCAGAAGGGAAAAAATCCACTCAATATCTTAAATATAAAAGGGTAAACGAGTCTGGAATATCATAAATATCATACTGCAGCAAGGAAAATGCATGTGGATTTAGAAAAATGCTTGTCGTGAAAAAAGACCACACTAACAACTTGTTATTTCTGTGGATGTTTGTATAGTTCATGACGTGGATCAGAAACGCAGTTAGGGACTACTTCCTCAAAAAAGCAGTAACGTTATTGATGTAATTCCAGAAAAGCCAGTCGAGGTGCGAAGAAAGAAGAGGCGCTCGGAGGTGATGAAGTGTCACTAAGAGTATTAAAGTTGGAGAAAGGCGTGTAAAAAACGAACTCGCAAGATTACTTGTATAATATCTGGAGGGATAGAAAATTGCCTAACACCGGAATAATTCTGTAATTTTTCTACGTCTTGAGAATGGAGACAAGACACAAAATTACAGACTACTCTCTGAAATATATAATCTATTCACTAAAATGATCACCAACATAACAGGAAGAAAAAAAAAAATGATTTTATTGAAGCAACGGAACAAGCCAACTTTAGAAGCAGATGTGTCAGGACGGAGTAATTGTAGAACGAAGTTATGAGACTGAATCATCAGTTTGTGAAGAACTTCTATATTTTGAGAATTATTTCCATAAGCAGCTCTTGGTTCAACTTGCGTATATATTGACGAACACATACGTCATGTGTTGCAGCTTCCAGTAGACTTTATCGGTTAAGTGGGAGATACAGACTGAAGAGAGTAATCTGTCAGGGTGTGTCCCTAATAACAAAAGTGTTTTCAGCAGTTCCAAAGGTAGAATTCTGATTCCCAAACTGGAAGTAAGAAAAACTGGAACATAGTAGAACTACCCTTATGTGTTGATGGCATCATACTGCTTGACTTTAGTGCAGATAAACTCTAACTAATTGAAGAATGTAATAGTACAAGTGTGTATGTAGACTTCAAAATTTGTTATAACAAGATAAAATAAAATATAATAAACACATCAAGAAGAAATTGTACAAAGTAGTATTGAAGTCTATGATCCTTTGCATCTATGGGAGAAAAGAAGAGTAAAAATGACCTGCAGTGTCGAACTAAAATTTCATGAAAATAAAATTTTACGGTCACTTTGTACTGCCAGTTGTGAATTCTAGCTTTGGGATATGACTTTTAATGAGAAAGCTGTTCAAAATCTGATGATACCCCTCCGAGTAGTTGAGAGACGCGTGCTGAGCATTTCTACGAGACACAGAAAAGCAATCAAATGGATAGAGTGGAATGGAATACGTAATCACGACTAATGAAAATAAAATTGACGTAGGCGGGACGTGAGTGATAGATTAACCAAGGGTAAAAAGATCGATACGGCAACCTAATGGAACGGGGATAGATGACTTCAGAAAACATGGATGCGTGCAGCTACGAACGTCAAGTGGTGGATTATCATGATTAATTTACGGGCCTAACTATTCAGTTCAGTGTAATCAGACATGTCATAGTAATAGGTGGGAGTAAGAAAACACGAAGATGTGGACTAATTACACAAACTAAGCAGCACGTAAACCAAATTATGGGCTTAGTTTTATTAATAGGCTACTGGTAAACTGTAGTTTGTCTACGCTATAAATTGTTGCATTGTACGGCGTATACTAGAAATAGTGTTCAAATATTTTGGGCAAGTGTGTGCGGTCTTCAGAAAATAAATTACACCTGTCATCGCACCCTAAGACTACTGCGGTACTGATAACAGTTGTATCACAGTGTGCAACTAAAATGGGGTAACGATTGGAAAGGACTCCAGAATTGAAGTTCATCGAACAGTGCAATAGCTGTGGGCGAAACGGCTAAATGGCATCAAGATTCACTGTGAAATTCTGACCCTGTATGGACTAAATGCAATGTAGCATCCAGCTGCAGTGTAAAGGTGACAAAATTCGACAGAGGGAGCACAGACGTCGGTGATGCTGATCGGTGAGTCCAGATCTTGCACAATGTAATTTCCATCTTCTCAGCAAACTGGAAGACCATCTGCAGGGAAAGAGATTTTCCATCGATGATGATGTTCACACAACGGTTTCTGAATGGCTCAGTGAGCAAGTAACAGTTTTCTGTAGTCGAGGAACTGAACAAATGGTCGAAAGTCGTGTGACTATGTCGAAAAATAGTGTCACGTATCAGTGTCAATGTGAAGTGTAACTCAGCGGTCAATAAAACTTACTTGGCCTGCCATAATAAAGTGTAACTTTCCTTTTTGAAGCCCCCTCGTAGTAGGTCAGGTTATAAACGGGCATCTAATGTAAATCGTGAAAAGCAATGCTAATAGTCGCGTGGTCGTTTGGATTACCGTGGAATAAATGCGAAAAATATCTTGACTGACATACACTTGAACCAAGGCGCTTAATATCTCGAAAAAAAAAAACAGCTTTCAAAACCCCAGTTTACTGCTGTATATTAGTTCAATATCAACTCGCGCAAATGCAAGTAAATTATCATTATTTCCGCGCTCTATCAGTAAATGGAATGGAAAGAAACCTTCATATATGGCACAAGTACTTTCCACTACGCATTTTATAGTGGTCTGCAATGAATACCTGACTACGTCTATGTACTAGGTGCCTTCAAAATGTAAATTATGCGTTATATGGCAGGCCAAGCAACTTTTAATTGAACGGTAGATCCTACATTAAACCTCCGCATGACACAGATGTGGAACACCGTTTTTCATCGCAGTCACCAAGTCCCTGAAACCAACGGTCGCGACGTTCCAGCAGTGGGTCATTTCCTCGACGATGTCAAATTTGCACCTTGGTCACGGAGCCCTTCAAGAATCGCTGTCGGTGGCCTTCCTTTCCAGACTGATCCACGTCTGTTCGCCCGAGTTCAAATTGCTGGCACCATTTCATTGCAGCTGGACGCGACTTTGCATTTCGTCCATATACCGACAGAACTTCGGGAAGAATATGTGTGCAGTTCAGACAGCTTACCTAAAATAATTTTATTGTCCCGTGGAAGGGCACCCATACGATAGTTTGTAGGGGGGAGGGGCGCCTAGACTTGAGGGCATTGAGTATGTTTTAATATTTGAAAGACAGCTGGTGAATTGTAAGTAGCCATAAGCAAGTTCTAATTCCTACTTTCTTGAAAAAAAAATCTGACTATACTATATGTTTTTCCATTCCCTGAGAGCTTCTGGAGGGTGGTGGGGGGGGGGGGGCGGGAGGACCTTTTTGCCACTGGATATGGTCACCCTTGGTTCCGTGTACTTCAACTTTGGTTTAGGTATCCAGTCACCGAGAGATTTCACGCCTACACTGTGATGCACCTGTTATTTGTGCCACAGCATAACTGTGTCTGCAGCTAACCCGGAGTACGTGCTGACTTCCGTGGGGCGATATAGGTAAGCTGCTTTCTGAAATTCCTAAGTCTACCGTTTCGTTCTGACTTGCAACATTTTGTAACGATTTATAGGTCCGTAGATGATCGTTGAAGTGTTCAAGTAGTAATCCGTCACTGTTTTCTACGTTGCGATCTTTGCCAGATAAAGATTTTAATAAAACTCGAGAACATACTAGTTTTTTGTTACCTCAAGTCAAATGAAAAGAAAAAAGGAAACGATGATGCAACTACGTTGCGATGATCATGGCTTTGAGAAGAAACGTAATGGTGGTATGGTTGAAAAGATCAGGGCGAGAAACCTAAAGCAGAGGCAATCTCTCATGACCACAATATAGATGAGATTTTAAACTCTAACGTTTCTGTCTTTCCTTCCACCAAAAGGAGAGTCTTTAAACAATTAATTGTAACAAATTTGTTTGCGTGGCCATCATGTGCAGCATGCATAGAAATATTAGTTTTGTAAATAAAAAACGGATGTTTCTTGCAGAAATGTATTTTATTTGTTCCACACGCGTTTCGCCTTTTACTTTAAGGCATCTTCAGTGCAATCTAGAATGATACAGTTTTATTTTTGTAAAAAAAGAAAAAAAAACATACACTCCATTTCTCTCTCTCTCTCTCTCTCCTCTCACACACACATACACACACACACACACACACACACAAACACACACACAAACACACACACACACACACACATATATATATATATATATATATATATATATATATATATATATATATATAACAAATAGATATAAAGAGAAAAGAAATGAACGGACGTTAGTTTTCTGCATATACTTCTTTAGATTGGCTACATGTACGAGTACATAAGCACACCAAATAGGAAGAGACATAATGTGAACGCACAGCAGCTACGACTTTAAATCACAGTTTTCGGTGAAATATTTACAGCTACTAACAGAAGAATAATTGTGCTCCACAGAAATTAGCGCAAAGAATACGAAAATTTCGAATAAAACAGTCCGTAACGTGAAAAAGTGCTTATGTTTCGTAAGTGAAGTTGTAGCTGACGTTTCAGCATGTGATCAGGAGAGAGGAAGCATAGATGCCAGCAAAAAACCTCGACTAACTGTAAGTAATCACTTATTTGTGTAAAAAATAAGACGTGAACCGTTTTATAATCTACAAATATCACATATGAAAACAAAACTTTTTCATTGTAGATTCCAATGAGATGTCTTTAACTCTATTTTGTCGAAAATCGCCATGTTGAGAACTGTGTCTATTCTATAAGTTTATAACTGAAACAGCAACCAGCGACAGATATTGTTTAACAGGGCTTACTTGGATCAAACCATGAACTGTTTCGGATTGTTTTACAAATCCATCATCAGACGGCTGTTACACATTTTGTTTTGTTTCCTTGCCGGGGCCTCGTTTTGTATCATCGAACTCATAACGGATACAAAAAGATGCCCCAGTAAGAAAACAAAACGAAACGTGTAACACCCACCTGAAGATGGATTTGTAAAAAAAGTCAGAAATCGCTCATGGTTTGATCCAAATAAACCTTATTAAATCGGACCTGTGGCTAGCTGCTGTTTCAGTTATAAACAGATGTCTTTAAGTAAAAGTCGAAACGCGTATGGAACAAGTAAAATACATTGCAGCAAGAAAACAGCGTTTCTTATTTACAAAACGAATTAATGGTAAACTAAATAAAGCCAGAGACATACAGCCCCACATTTTGCAATATTCACCTATATTTGCGACTATTGTCTCGGTATTTAGATGCTTCATTAGGAGAATACGAAGCAGCAGCAGACGAGATAGAAAAACACAGAGATAGCGTACACTACAAATGGTTCAAATGGCTCTGAGCACTAAGGGACTTAACAGCTGAGTTCATCAGTCCCGTAGAACTTAGAACTACTTAAACCTAACTAACCTAAGGACATCACACACATCCATGCCCGAAGAAGGATACGAACCTGCGAACGTAACGGTCGCGCGGTTCCACACTGAAGCGCCTAGAACCGCTCGGCCACTCCGGCTGGCCGTACACTACAAATCCGGTTTGTTGCTATTATTATCTGTTATGTATTGAGAGTTTTCAAGCTAAGCAAGAGCTTGTACAAAATGTTCCTCAAAAGCTGCATTGTTCAGTATTCGGATACTGAAGTCTCACAAGCGATCAGACGATGGTTAGGGCGGTCACGCTGTAAGTGAGAAGTGACGGAGTTTGTTGCAACTGAGGTTTAAGAGTAGAGACGACGTCGTAGATGACATGATCGCTCAGTAATGTAACTGCCTTGTGAACTGGCAACGACGCTAAGGCGAGACTGTATTGTGGCTGCTGGTGAGTCACACTGACTTGTCAATCGTATGGTAGTCATCGACAAGAACTGGTTTTACATTTCTATGCTCTGTGTGGTTACAGTCCTAAATAAAGGTCTATTGCAGATGAAATACGTATTTAGCTTTTTGTTTCACACACTTTAAGATTATGTTTTAGTTCATTATTTTATATTTTGATTTTATAATTATTTCAGGTTTTGTATTAAGACTCTTGATTTAATTTATTACTCTTTGTAATAATGATGGAATTAGTATATTTATTTGTGCACGTCTAATGGGTTTTACAACAGATAGACCTAGGTAAATTGATGATCATACAGCCTCCCTTACAGCGTCTATTCACAGTTGTGTCTCATTTATATATTCAGTATATGTCTGTAGGTTTTGTGAGCTTAGACCGCATTCGGGAGGAGGACGGTACAATCCCGCGTCCGGCCATCCTGATTTAGGTTTTTCGTGATTTCCCTAAATCGCTCCAGGTAAATTCCGGGATGGTTCCTTTGAAAGGTCACGGCCGACTTCCTTCCCCGTCCGTCGCTAATCCGATGAGACTGATGACCTTGCTCTTTGGTCTCTTCCCCCAAACAAACCACCTCTCTGGTGTCTTTACCTTTCCTAAAGCCAACAACTGTGAGCTTAGACTGCCGCTTCAAACGTGCAACGAAACCAACTGCGAACCCTCTACAACAGCCGTGTAACTGAGACGTTATTTTATTTTGACGACTACCAGTTTCGGCATTCCACTATGCCATCCTCAGGCTCCATATACATCCCTCCAAATAAATGATAAGTCTTACAGTGCCATATATCCCTGGATGTCGCGAATTCAAACCGTTTTACTAGTGCTTCACTGGAAGACTTGATAGCAACGAACTGTCTGTCGGATGACCATTGTTGTGGCTTCCCTTAACATGGCAGCAGGGAGACGCACCCCGGCAGTAATGCTTCTAACGACGGCGTTGGACTCTTGGGTGGCACCGTATCGTGTACTCAGACGAGTCGCTGTTTATGTTATAACATAGCAATGGATGCACCCTTGTATGGAGGCTCGGAGGAGGACAAATGTTGCCTGGTTGTTTTCGTCATTGTCATACGAGCCTAGTACCAAGCTTGAAGATGGTGTGGGGTGCTACCTGTCCACAACACGACCACCTCTGATTCGTACTTTGGACAGCAGCTGCTACGTTCCTCACGTGTTAAGACTCTTAACAGCGCCGTCTCCTCGAGGTCTTATCTTTCTACAAGACAGCCGGCCGGTGTGGCCGAGCGGTTCTAGGCCCTTCAGTCTCGAACCGCTCGACCGCTACGGTCGCAAGTTCGAATCCTGCCTCGGGCATGGATTTGTGTTATGTCCCTAGGATAGTTTGGTTTAAGTAGTTCTAAGTTCTAGCGGACTGATGACCTCCGATGTTAAATCCCATAGTGCTCAGAGCCATTTGAACCATTTGAACTTAGATAACGCAAAACCCATGTTGCAAGTGCTGCTCTGGACACAGGTGTTGGCCGGATGGTGAACACCTTCTTTAGAACTCGCACCCACTGATAGTGTCAGGTCATGGGAAGCGGGACTATTGGCACCCCAGCATCCGCCAGCCAACAAGACTGATGAAGTCTGGAACAGAGATGAAGCAATGCGGAATGACGTACCAGCATCTGTCATTCAAGCTCAGTTCGACTCAGTGCCCAACCGCGTTAGAGCCATTTTTGTCGCTAGAGGTGGCATCTCTGTGTAGTCTACTACATTTCGTGCCATTTATACCAGTAAATCATTTATACTTCCTGCTACGCTGCGCCGGCCGCGGTGGTCTCGCGGTTCTAGGCGCGCAGTCCGGAACCGTGGGACTGCTACGGTCGCAGGTTCGAATCCTGCCTCGGGCGTGGATGTGTGTGATGTCCTTAGGTTAGTTAGGTTTAAGTAGTTCTAAGTTCTAGGGGACTGATAACCACAGCAGTTGAGTCCCATAGTGCTCAGAGCCATTTTTTTGCTACGCTGCATACGCACAGAGAGTAAAATTTCGTCATTTGCTATCCTGTCTGGTGTTGCAAATTTTTTCTCGTGTGTATGATTTCGCGTCTAACATGAAAGAGTGACACGGGTGCTGTATTGAAATCCATGAAACGTTCAGTCATGAAACACACATCTTAAAAACTGTGATTTTAGTCGTTTCTTGGCGCAAGAAACCTTTTTTTTAAAAAAAAAAAGTTTCTTGCAGAACGACAAATCCGCCTCGCCGCAAAACTGAAATCATTAACTCAGAATTTGACAGGGTGGACAGCCACACGCCAATGGTCTATATAAAACTATTAGTATGCAGTATTATACTTGAAAATAAATACATTTACATGTACACTAGGCTTTCATATATTTGTCTTATGCAAATTCCTTGAGAGTTAAATTAATTCGCATCACCCATTTTGACACTGTTCAATAAGTTTCCTTCGGTTATAAGGGAAATTTGTTAACTGGAAGTCCCCCTCTAAATATTCGCAATTGCGGCTTCCTTTCTCTACAACCAGCTCGCATGGTATTTAACTTAAAAGAACTTCAATATGCTGCTATCTGTCAGGACTCGAACATGCCACTGTACCTTTACTAAAGGATTTTCAAACAACATATTTAAGCTACAGAAATATATTATTCCACTCGAGTTTCTTAATAGCACATCGTGAAAGACCATCAGATGCGGGTTGGCACCATGTATACTGCCTAGCACCTGTAAGTGCTGGTCTTATCAGTGGCAAAACGTAGAGATAAAACCGTGCTAATATGTGGTATGTTGTTAAAATCAGGAGATAGAACCAGTAGATCATGCTAGGTTCAAATTTCACTAAACCTATCCATCCTGTTGATACGCGGTGTAGGAGGATAGTTCCTACGACTATTTTGCGCGTCGGTTGGACAATCGGCATCCGACAAAGGAGTAGGAAATGAAGAGTACAGGGTGGACAAAATAGAATTGGTCCAGTGACGGTTTGACACACCTTAAGGCAACTCAACTCACACAACTTTACTCGAGTGGCGGGGCGGGGGGACGTAAATTGATTTGCCTACCTTAAAGTGCATGAAACAGTTTCAGGACCAGTTTTACGAAAGTTATTTTTTTAAGTTCCGATCTGTCGTGAAATTAAAACCTCAGTGAAAGTCTGATTAACCGTTGTGGAGACGTGGTGTACAGTGTCTCTAATATGCCCGTCGATCGCGGCACGGCGCGCTTTTCAGTTATGAGTGCGCAGTGGACACGTAAAGATGCCTAGAAACAATAAACTCTCCTGTCAAGAGTGAAGTGCGTACTGTCGTTCGATTTCTTCATGCTGAGGAGATCGCGTACGATATTTTGTGGGGAGGGGGGCTAGACGTGGGGATAAGGAATATTATCTATATTTTGGAAGATCGATGGCGACTTGTAAATAGCCATTAAAAGTTCCATTTCTAACCATGTTAGAAACCAGAGTAATGTCGACTTTTAAATTGTTTTCTTGAAAGAAAAACAACTGATTACACTGTATTTTTTTCCTTTCCTTGAGAGCTGGTGGTGGCTGTGGAGGGGGGGGGGGGGGGTAGGGAGGGGGCGCGGTCCCTCTTGCCGCTGGCTATGGGCGCCCTTGGTCCCACATGACTTGTTGCAGCCCACATAACGTAACTGTCTTGCGTGACACCAAAGTGCACGTCCGAAAACTTCGAAGCAGGACACATACGTTTATGGTGCAGGCGGTCGGGGAAGGAAGCGAGTGTCAACCGATGATCTTGCTCAGTGAGTGGCAGGCGATTCGAGAAAATCATCATCAATGAAGGGCAATTCAGAACAAGCGAAGAGGAATGTTATCGTCAAGTATTGTCCCTCTTGATGACAATGCTCGGTCGTACACTGCAGTTTCAACAAAGACGCTGCTACAGCGTTTTCTGTGTCACCTGTGTCACCTGCTTGATAACCCACCGTACAGCCCGGACTTGCCTCCCTCTGATTTTCATTTCTATGGTCAAATGAACTGCTAGCCCTGAGGACAGCATTTTGCCTCAGACAGCGAGCTGCAGAGCAGCGTAGAGGATTAGAGGAAAGCACAGGCGGCTGCCTTCTATGACGAGGGTACTGGAAGGTTGCTATCACCATACGACAAACGTCTAAGATGATGTGGCGGCTGTGTAGACAAGGAGCTGTAAGGTGCAGCTAGATGTTACAAATAAAACATGTTTGATTTTTACTGTGATTTCCATTTCGCGCAACGCATCAAACGGAGCAAAAAAAGAAAGAAGAAGAAGAAGAGAGAGAGCCCTTACATTTTTCTCAGGCTATACAACAAGGTCTTAGATGGAACAGTAATCTCCCTCAGTTTCCTTGAAGTGAGACAGAGAAGCCTAAATCGACCTAGCCAGAGAGGAAACGAACCTTTGTCTTCCGGAAGTAAACACGCCGGGCAAAAAATTTGGCACCTGCAAGAAACAGCACACTAATACCGTGTAACGCCGTCTCTAGCCTTGGCCTCAATATGGCGACGAAGAGAGTCCAAAAATTTCATTAGGTATGGTTTATCCAGCCGATGCCACTCATTGTTGATTATTTTCTATACAGTTCCATAATTACGGGATGTTGATTTGTTCGTTTCATCCACTGCTCCAAATAACACTTAGGTATTTTCTGCGGTTTTAACATCGAATGATTCAGCGGGCCGGTCGAGGAGCGATGGGGTGCTAAGCCTGGTCCACATGTAACCTTTTCTCGTCAGTCTTGTACGGTTATGCCAGTTTTGTCAAATAAAACGTTACATGTCGGAAGTTTGACAGTCTTCCATGAACTGAATGAAGTTTGGCAAAGTCGCAAAAAACTGAAGGGCTCGAGCTTTGAGTACATGCAAACCTGCCGACAAGTCTGTGTATGTAGACGCTCGTCAGTCTCATCGTTCAGACATAGCACTGCTGCCAATCTACTCTCTGAGACGCTAGAGGTTCTAGCTCTCAATTTAGTGTACGTAGTGGCGAAAGAAAATGGTAGACTTGCTACGCTGGATTCATAAATTTTTCACGGGGTTCATAGAAGTGTACCAAAGTCTTCCTTGCCCCTCGCAAGTATACGATAAGGATTACAGCAACCGAGGTAAGGGAAGCTAAGCGTATACCACATTGATTAATGAGTACAAAGAGGTCGACCGTGAAGCAACAAAACAATTGGTCACCAAAAAGGTCAATTCATTTCGAACATTTTAAAGAAAAGAGCGTACGAAAATAAAATGAGATTTGAAACTGGAGCGGAAGAAATTATAAATCTTCGTTGTGGTACTTTGATTTACTTTCCTTCTTGAATGGTCAGATCAACCGTTATTTACTGCGTCCCTCACACAAACTTAGACAATTAAAGATCCTTCTAACTCTTGCCAGTAGCTAAGAACCTGACAGCAGCCCTATGACACTGTCTTCTTTTTGAATTTCTGGCGTTACAAACGTTAACAGTTTACAGTACGTTTCCGTGTCCACACGTAAATAATTGCGCCAGTCTCCTGGTTAGGGCCGTAGTACATGAAGAAAAGTCACACGGAAGAATGTTTCTATTCAACAAACAATCACGGCACCATCGTGAACGACGTGAACACTTTGTTTTCTCCGTCAGTTTAAGAGCACATAGTGCGACCGTCGTCGCTTCGTTGCTCTTCCTCCATGACTTCTTCGGAACGACTGAGCAGAAGTTTGAATAGTGTAGCTGCGCGATTTGTGTTAGTCTTGTCCCTAGTTTCGCGTGATCATGCAAGACTGACTACAAAACGTTACGTGTAGACCAGTGGGCCGTGCGCTGCTCGTGTTCATGCCGTTTCTTGCTTGACAGCTTCTCTTTAAGGAACTGTCGCCTCATTTCTTATTCGATTTTCTGGCGTCACTAAGTTGCTAGCTTGCCTGCCCGTGAGTGGCTGCAGCAGAGCGTATCGATAAGAGCACTGTCGTATTATCTTTGAAGCGACCGCCAGTATTTCCGGCTCGTCGTGTGTCGGGGGTTTAGTCTGGACGCATCGCCAGTAAGGTCCGGAGAGCCAGTACTCGCCGACCGCTTGCGACACACGTACACTGTCCGATGACCGTTGGTTGGTCGTTCGATCGGTCGTCTCCTGTGGCGGCGTGGTTGGTCTTTTGACCGTTTCTGGGCCTCGTCAGTTGGTCATCTTGCCGGACGTGGCTCGGTTCCTTCCTTGTGCAGAGATGTCGGGTGGCCAATGGGCAAGTAAGTGTTAGCTCTGCATGGTTGGGTCCGAGCCAGTGTGTCAGGTTCGCCGTGTCTCCGAGTTCCGAACGGACATGGAGTTGGTCGGGATGGAGCTGCAGTGAGGTCCGGGCAGCCAAGACTCGCCCGACCGTTGCTGACATACATGACTTGAGTGGGGACGACCGTGGTTGGTCGTTCGGTTGGTCGTCTCATCGGAGGACGTATATTTGGTCGCCGACCGCTTCGGGTTCTCTGTGTGCGCCGACTTGTCATTCGTCGTGGTTGTTCCACAGTGATTGGTTTTACGATTGTTCGAGTTCTTGTGCAAGTGTTTTAGTGGAACTGTGTCTAGCGTGTGTAATTTCGACTGAGCAGTTATATTAAAGCTGTCTGCGTACTGGAGTAGGCAGTTGGTCGGTTGGGACAGTGCAGCGAGGAAGTCTACGCGGATAGGGCATTAGCGTAGTGTTCCGGAGTGTGATTTTGCTCACCGTATTGATGCTGTCCGTACTGCGTGTAGTTCGACAGCCTTGGGTGTTGTTCATATTTTTGAGTGGTTACTGTGCCTTGGCTGTTTTAAACGCCAGTTTTGAAGACTTAGTGCTGCTGGTATCTTCGTCCTCGGCTGATATTTTCCGTTGTTGCGCCGTTGGTCGGCGCAGCGAAATTGATTAGGTTGTTGGTCGGTCCTTCGGCCGTCCCTGGGTCGGGTTGCCATCTGATTGCTTAATCTTATTCTTGGCTGCCTATTTCAGCTAACCTTACGTCAGAGTTACCTCCTCAGGCCTACTCTTGGAATACTTCTGAGCACCACTGTTCTGTTCTTTTTAGGTTGTGATGTTTGTATCAAGTACGGTGCGAGACATTCAGCCACCTATTAATTTAGGTTGTTTTAATTTTAAAATAAGGCCCTCAGTCGTCTTAAGTTAAAACTTTGAATATTCTTGTTTGAAATAACTTTTTTTAAAAGAAAAAAAAGGGGAATTTTGCTCTATTGCACATCCTTGTTATCCAGGCCTTAAGCCGAGAGTTGTTCTATGTTTAGTATGTGGCCGAGCTTTTATGTAAAATATTTTTAAGATATTAATCTTAAATTAAAATTTGGAAGTTCACTTGTTTAAAACCTTTTTAAATTTTCTTTTCTATTGAAAATTCTTATTATCCAGGCCTTAAGCATCAGTTCTTCTGTGTCCAGTGTGTGGCCTTCAGCCGAGTATTTGCGTAAGATTTTCTTTTTTAAGTAAGGCCTTTAGCCGCGTGTATTCCTTAAAGCAATTGTAATGTGTTCGGGCTTTCAGCCGTATTGCTTTGAATCCTTTTAAGGGCATGTGTGATTAAATGTTTTTAAGAAAATAAAGTTTGTGTGTTTTGTGCAACTGACAGTAACTGATTTTGGCCCCTTTCCACAAGTATAACCTGATCCGCTCTGTCCTGCGATACCAGTTTTCAACCAGGCTTTAGTCTAACCAGGAATTGTGAACATGGCTGTTGTCATCTCGGGAGGACCGAATATCCGCAGCATAAAAATGTAGCAGTAAAGGCAACAGTTGTTCACCCAGAGTGTTGAAATAAACGTCCCGACTGTTATTCATGGTAACCTGAATGACCAGGCTCAAGTGTTAGTACAAAAAACACCCTGGGAACATCACAGAACCATCAGTGGCCCTGTACTGTACGCAACTGAGAAGAATGCGGCCGGCAGGCATGCGGCTGTAGTTCTGGACATGACGTGACCTGCGGCTGAATAATATGCGCCTTTCTAAAAATGTCAAGAATGTAAAGTCGAACAATGAAAAATGTCACGGTAAGGCTAACAATGAAGCCTTCCGGTATCGCAATATTTCTTAGATGGGCAGTACAACGACCACTGACAGCCTCAGAGCAGCAGGGAGAGAGGGAAACGACTGTGTTCCCGCTCCCCGCACCACCCCTCTTCTGCGATGCGTACTTGTACTCACTGTGAACCGTTGGTGCAGTCGGCGCTTGTATCATCTGGAAAAAAGCCGTGAAAAGTCGGACCTCAAAACACGTCTCCACTGACACTAAGCAGCTACTGTATTGAAAATTTTTAAATGGAAAATGCGGGTAACATGTAAACGTTAAATTTTAAACTTAAGCTAGGTGACAGGTTTCGATCAGATACGATCACCTTCAGAGTGTTTATCGGCGCTAGACTGTGGGCTGCTGTTCGCCACACTATCACCATCCATTATCATGGAGTTACAATGGTCAGAGATGATCGTATGACAGTTGAAACTGGTCACCTAACTAATAAATTTTAAATTTTTGCAACTAACTTGCCATCATAGACTGTTTTTATTAAAAAAATTATTTTAATTTGCAGGAACAGTTTTAGCAGGAACTGTGCTCCAAAAGATGCTTAGTTTCTGTGTTGTTTTACATATTGAAGAGGTCCAGTTCTGTGAGCAATGTCAGTGGCAATGGTCATATAAACATGATGTGTAGGAAGGGGAAGGGAAGGGAAAGGATGGATAGTTGCACAGGGCTTCTTAGTAACAGAGCGACGAAAGTTGAAAATTTGTACTGGACTCGGCCCCGGATTTACAGCTTTTGATGAACGGTTGCCTAAGCGCTTCGGCCGTCCGGGCGCGGGTCTTTGACTTAATGTAAATTTCCATCTCATCGCACGCTGTAATGCAGAGTTCGTCGTCCAATAAAATCTCTACTCGCCAATTCTGATTCCAGTAGATGTTCGGACGATATTTGTGCGTCCGCAAAGAAACAAACGTCGAGGATACATTACCCTTTTTCCAGAAATGAACATATGTGAGTGGAGTTTGTCCTGTCGGATATATACACTAAAGCAGAAACCACTCAGAATATGGTTTAAAAAAGTCAGTGGTCTTTCGCGAGGTGTCCAGCTTCAAATGTCCACTGCATAAGGTTTTCTTCTCAATGTTGGTTGCATCTGCATTCAGTGACACTATCTATTCCTGTCGGAACATTGACAAGGGGTGACACTCACCTCCAGTCCATGTCGGTTTGGATATTTTTACGACCACTGTTCTTACGCCGTGTTACCTAGCTACGAGTGGTATGTCATTCCTTGTTAAAAACATTCAACAGCCATGTTCGCATAAATATTTCTTTATTTAAAACAACCGGTTTCGACAGCCTCTGCTGTTATCTTCAGGTCTTACAAAATCTTGTTGTTATGAAACACGTTCATTTTACATTGGGCCTCACGCCTAGTTGTCATGTGAATAAAACGCACAAGGCCAGCCGCAACGAAAGTGTTAAACCCTTCATCTGGTCGGCGACCTGAACCCTGGACCCTTAGGTTACAAGCCTAATGCTCTACCGTCTGAGCTATCCGCTGATGCTCGAATATCATGGTAGAGCTGCATCGTGTGCGAATGATTCGCGTGTTATATTTGCTGGCTTAGGGCTCTAATGACGACGTCGCAGACTTCATTTTGTCGTGAGATCCAACGTAAAATGAACATCTTTCTTAACAAATCGTTTTTTAAGACCTGAAGATGACAGTAAAGCCTGCTAAAACTGGCTGTTTTGAATAAACAAACATTTATGTGAGCTCGGCTGGTGAATGTTTCTAGCAAGTAAAACAGATAGCTCGTTCGGTCGCCTCAAAATCAGAAAATTCAACCATTCCTTGTAGAAACGTTGGACAGTCTGCGTTTATAAACCACCGAATCGAGTCACTTCAGTCACAGTGTGGTCGGTTATTGTCACGTCCAAACACTATAGCTCCTTCCTGTCATATTCTCAGATCTCAACGCCCACCCTTGTTACGGTACTGCGCTGTTTGCACACGTAGAACTGGCATGTGTTCAGAACCTCACTGCTGTGACTTAACGTCAACTGTGGAGGGTCTTATGACAGCCTAGTATCATTTGTACTCCAACTACAGCAACTCAGAATGAGTGGCGTGCTTTTTTAGGGGGATGAATACTATTCTGTCTGCTGAGCTTGTGTTGTTTTCATTTGAGTGAAACGGAATGCCTGGTTATATTATGTACGATGGGACAAAAAGAGTAGAACAGCACCTTTGAAAAGGAAGCGAAAAGTCTTTTTCATTTTATTCAAAGTAATAGTTGGAAAAATAAAAGAGCTATACCGATATTGAAAGAGTAAGCAGATCTGTCGTCAAACGAAGTGAGTCATTGGAGAGGTAGAGACGGGGTACCCAGTTGTGTATTGTAATGGATGACCCGCAGAAAGCGACGTGATTACGCCGGAATGCGCTCTGCGTTCGGTGTGTGGAAGCAACAGTGTAACGAGTCTGGCTGTGCCAGGCGGCGAGGACCGCGGCGGCCGCCCTCGGGCCCACGCGACCAGCCCGCCGCGCCGCGCCGCGCCGCTGACAGCCGCCGTAAATCAGCCCGTCTAATGAAGATTGGTGGCGCCGCACGCGCCGCTCCTAAATAACGCGCTGGCCTTTTTGGAGGGTATGCCACGGACGCGGACGCTGACAGTGGGCGGGGCGTGGCAGCTGCGCCGCCGCCCTATTGGCTGGAGAGGCCCCGCCCACTCCTCTTCCGCGCGCCTGGTCATTACTTCCCCCTCCCCCGGCGCAGCGCCGGCCGGCAGCTGACCGCACTAAAACACGCCCGTGCGTGGAGCGCGCCGCGCGCCACAGAATATATCTGGCGCCGTCAAGATGGCGCCGCCGCCGCTGACAGCTGGCCGCTTTTTTCCTGCTTCCGCGGGAGGGTGCGCGCCTCGCGAGCAGCCTTATCGCCGGAACCGCTGTCTGTTTCCCACAGAGATACGGCACCAAGATAAGCCTGACAAATCTCCAGAGCTTCGCCTGTTCCAGTATTGTCTCCCTCAAAAAAGCAGTATATGGTCTTGCATAGTTTCTGCCTTCTTTTTCCTGAACTGTTGATACGATAGTAGAGTTTTGGAAAGTCGCTTCTCGGATAGTTTGCTTCTAATCATAATTCCTCTCCTGTAGAACTAAACCGGCTGAGCGATAAGAAGACAGTTTCTGTGGCAGTGCAGATTACGACTAGCGTTGTTCAGCTCCGTAATCTTCACGCTGACAATCCGTATGTAGAACCACCGTAGATACACTTCAAAAAGTCGTACCGAATATTCCTCCATTTGAAATATTCCCCGTATCTACTTATGGTCATGAGCATGTCTTTTTTTGTCAATCGTGCTCAGTTTTCAGTTAACTCCTGCTCTAAAGGTAAGGATATTGCTAGAAAGGTAAGTATATTGCTCGAGCGTCGGGGACCAATATCAGATAGGACTCTCAGGGGATACTGAATGTATACAGCCGGCCGAAGTGGCCGCGCGGTTCTGGCGCCGCAGTCTGGAACCGCGAGACCGCTACGGTCACAGGTTCGAATCATGCCTCGGGCATGGATGTGTGTGATGTCCTTAGGTTAGTTAGGTTTAACTAGTTCTAAGTTCTAGGGGACTAATGACCTCAGCAGTTGAGTCCCATAGTGCTCAGAGCCATTTGAACCATTTTTTTGAATGTATACAGAGAAGGGAACCACGGATGGTCAAATGTTGTTTGACCCGTGGGAAAGCGTCACGGAAGTGCTGGAAACTTCATCTGGACGACCGCTTGAGGACAGACGCAAGCTATCCCACGAAAGCCGACTTAAAAACTTTGAAGCCGCGCGGGGTAGCCATGCGGTCTAGGGCGTGTTGTCACGGTTCACGCGGCTCCCAGTCGCAGGTTCGAGTCCCCCCTCGGGCATGGGTGTGTGTGTTGCCCTTAGCGTACGTTAGTTTAAGTTAGTTTAATTAGTGTGTAAGCCTAGGGACAGACGACCTCATCAGTTTGGTCCCATACAACCTTACCACAAATTTCCAAAACGTCTGAAGAATGAGCATTAACGGAGGAATCTAGAAATGAACTACAACACTGTACTTAGCGATCCTGGATGGTCCACGAACACAAAATTAGACTATAGCTGCAGCACACACAGGTGAATTTAGGCAATCAGTCCTCGTGCACACCATACATGAATGCAACGAGAAGCCCTAATGTATCGTACAATGGGAAGCACATTCTGCCATTGACTCCTCAGCGGTCTTCGGAATGTACATACGGATGTAAAATGACAAGGAGGTGGCCAGGTACCATTCTGCCTTTTTCGGATTTACTTGTCCGTATTACACCCTGAGAATGACAAGAAGCAGTCGCTGACGAGCTTCCAACTCACAAAATGCTCTTCGAGATACATGGTGAACTCGTTTTACATATTTTGTCACTGTTGTTTGGCCTCACCCGTGTAATGAGGTGTACATGTTTCAGCAATGGTGACTCAGAACGTCCTGTGGATTCTGCCTCAACATTGTCATCGCCAAAGCGTTCCTGTCCATCCATTTTGCTGCCAAGAGTCAATCACGGAAGAGAGCACATATAGCACTTATAAGAGTTTCACACTAGCAGCGTAGGGTTCTTCTGGAAGACTTCTACGATATTTTGTTCCATGTAGCTGGTAATTCACGATGAGTAATCAGGAAATAAACAGTCTTTTACAACACTGCAGTGACCATGCAAGTTTATTTTTGTTTCCATCTCCTCAGATACCACAGCATTTAAACGACTGACGTTTTCCGCCCTCTTTGGGGCGCTCATAAGTTAGCATATTCTGGAGAAGAGCAGTTTCAATTCTCATCCGACCTACCAGATTTCTTTTCTTCTTCCTCCGTTCTCCTAATTGTGTAAAATCAATTATGGTGTGGTTCCTTTAACCCTTCGGTGGGCGTGCCTGCGGCAGCTGGCGCAAAATGTAGTTTTCTGTTAGTATCACAGATAGCGTTACAGTTGCGTCCACGACCAGATACATATTTGTTGTTCTCAACGAATGTCAGCACTTCCTACATTCGCGCTATTCGTGCTTTCAGCAGTTTGGTCGCTATTGTCGTTTGAAACGTGAGTGTTGCGTTTACGGTGTGTTTGCCGCTACGCGCCTTATGTTGTAGGTATTCTCTATACTTGTGTTTTTCTTTCGCCTCAAGGCAATCTTTCTTTTATATTAGTATATAATGAATATTCGAATCGAATCAGAGTTCCCAGTCTTGGATATTGATTTGCTACAATATATTACTTTTACAAAGACATGTGTTTCATTAGGTCTCATAAAATCGTGGAAATGGAGAAAATGAAGGCATTTGACAGGCACCGTCTAACTGTACGTCCTGAAGACTATGAGAAAGTACTGCGAGAACTGTCAGAAGAATAATTACAATAATTGTCAGATTCTTGTGAATCTGAGTCGGAAGTGGAAGTTTTGAAGAAGAAAACCATAGTAGTGACTCCGAACAATCAACATAGGAAACAGATGACCACCTGGTTGAAAAGGGGAGACAACAGAGGATTACCGATTTTACGTAGGAAAAGATAAAGAAAGTATTTGTATAAGTGAACTGCTTCCTTCTCCTCCTAAAACCAAGGCCAAGAACATCCTAAAAGTTTTGCCAGGTCCAAAACCAAGTGCTGAAATTACGGAAAAGAAATTGATGCATTTTACCTATTTATTACTGATCGGATGGTTATTTTTCATTAGATTAATAATGTAAAACTAACTGCGGTGCAAAAGCCGCAACGCGCCCACTCATGGAAGTATGAAAGGCACGCCCACCGAAGGGTTAAAAACGACACTGCCAATTTCTTCTGCCTTCTTCCCCCAACGCATCCTTGTGCTTCATCTCTGATGTTCTCGTCATCGATGAGATATTAAGCCTTAATTACTTTGTAACACCCCAACCATCACTTATCTGGTTTTGGCGTGTGTTCACCCCAGGTAATTCACTAACAGATCAACAGAGAGTGCAAAACTGCCGCAATGTCGGATAACGCAAAGAAAGTAATAAGGCCCTGTGACTCCTGATTGAACTGCGGTGGCAGTGTTGACATTAATTGATTCACAGTTGATCCCTTTTAATTAAAAAGGGCTGCACATTGATGTTATATTCAACTATTGAACACCAGATGCAAATGTTGAACATAAAATTAATTAAGAAAGTGACTTGGGATTTCAACAACTTGGTTGAAAACAGATGCAGTCGATTAGTACAGATTTATTTTAACTCACGACCTTCAATCATCACATTACATGACTCTCCTAACAGGCAGTGGTAATAAATTGCGTTTGTGTGGAGTAAAGCACGATAAATCAAAAATAATTCCTATCGACTGACCCAGGCGTAATGCAAAATGCGAGAAGAATTCTACAATACAGGGCCCATGAAACCCTTGTGGAAACCTTGCTGACGTGATCCAACAAATTAATCAGTGGCCGGAGCGGGCGCAATATCACCGAATTCAGTGTGGCGGAGTGGCGTTGTTGTGTGGACGTCGGCCGACCTCGTGGTGCTGCAAGACTGCGCTCGTCTATTCACTCCTAGCTATCTCGCTCAGTACATAGCTGAACCAAAACTTTCTATATCCAAGCTCAATCATTCCCTTTGCTAAGTCCTAAACTGCAGAGATGCTCACTCTTTCTCAGGCAAGCTGAGTAAAGAACGCCACGTCCACACTCTAGGCAAGCTGGGAACGGAAGACCTCTACTGAGACTTCTTCCAGTCCGCTCTTCGCCTGGGGTCCCCCACCAGCAAAATCACTTACGCCAATTGCAGCGCAAGTTGCTTTAATTGTGTGTCGCTTCCCAGCGCCGACCAATGCCTGCTCTGGGAAGTGAACGAATTCCCACAAATTCTCCTTTCCTCTCAACTTCTTCTATTTAGCTCCCCCCAGGCCACCCATCAAGGTTAGCGTCTGCACAAACACCAAGTTTTCTGGAATTCTGACTCCCAGGAGAGTACTTCAAATTCCTTGGTCCTACGTTCCCATCGGAGGCCAGTGTATTTCATGCTGTCGCTCTTCATCTGATTTACTTCAGGCTCTGCAGACCGTGAATTCAGCGTGAAGTTGCTATAGTCACGAACACGCATATTTTGACCTCTGTTGACCGCTCCACGGTAGCTTGCGCATCTTTGTAGCATGTTTCACAGAAAACAGGACGATGGACATTTATCAACAGGAGTACATGTTCTCCGTCTGCTTCCCGGTACACCAGCATAGAGTTGGGCTCAACAACCCACTCACTGTCACTCATCTTAAGGCGGCTGGAGGCCATGCCGCGTTACCGCTTTCTCAGAGCTTGAGCCGCCCTAAGCTGCCTATTGTCGCTTCCCTCAGCCGCTCCCCTGGCTGGCCACGGTCAAATACATCCCTGGGGTAAACTAGCGTCCAGTAAAGCGACTCGTTTCCACAAAGTTTTCATGTCATGTGAATTACTTTAAAACCATCACCCAACATTAATTATTCCACTACCTCCATACTACACCCTGTACAAGATGCATTGTGCCTTGTCAGTCATTTTGTTCAGCCTTACTGTTCGCTCAACGTGAGTTACGTGATCTTTAATGACTTCATGTAAGGAGTATAGTTCTTGCCATCTTACAGCTTGTCCTTCTTCTACGATATTAATTAAAGTCGCTGTTCCATGCAAAATGACGTCCATCTACTCATTACTGAAGAGTTTAGTGCAAAACTGATCATCGTCAAGAACGTCTTACATCAATCAGCATACACTATTTTTCTCCTGTATACCGAAAAAACATTGGTGATTTTAGGAGAACAATAAACTGCAAGGGAAACCCGTGCCCAAAACGTTATCCACGAGGGCAACAGAGCATCTTCTCCAATGGCGATCGTGGCATGCAGTTCCGATCACTAAATAAGATAAAGCATTGTGAAACTTCCCACCTGTGGACCGTCAGTGTACAAAGTGACGTTCGCTGCCGAAGGGGTGGTCTAGTGGCGGACACCGGCGCCTATAACTTCGACGCTCGTTAGATGACGTTTGGAGACACAGATTACTGTCCTTCATTTGTTTCTCCTGACATTCTCTACAGCCCCTCGAAGTCTGTCGCAACATATCTGAGACACCCTGTGTAATGAGTCACGTGTTGACAAGAAATGTTATGGGCAAGTGACACTTGCAAGAGAAATAAAACAACAGTGCTAGATATTAGGGAGTTACGGAACACTGTTATGGTCTTGACTAAAACGAAATAAATAGTGATATGCAAAACATATATATATATATATATATATATATATATATATATATATATATATATATATAGAACAGACAAGAAAGATATAAAACATAGGCGAAAAAGAGAAAAGAAAAAAAGAAATGAAAATTAGGTAAATATATATATATATATATATATATATATATATATATATATATATATATATATATATAGAACAGACAAGAAAGATATAAAACATAGGCGAAAAAGAGAAAAGAAAAAAAGAAATGAAAATTAGGTAAATGGGCCACTCAGTATGCGAATTAAGATAATCGAGTTAACTCACTCTTCAAAGCCGGCCGCGGTGGACGAGCGGTTCTAGGCGCTTCAGACAGAAACCGCGCGACTGCTATGGTCGCAGGTTCGAATCCTGCCTCGGGCATGAATTTGTGTGATGTCCTTAGGTTACTTAGGTTTAAGTAGTTCTAAGTCTAGGGGAGTGATGACCTTAGATGTTAAAACCCATAGTGCTCAGAGCCATTTGAACCATTGTTCTTTTCACTCTTCAAGAGAAGGGAAACATGTAATACACGAACAAATTGATTTTCCATATATGTATCAAAACATTGCATCTGGTGTAGAAAATCTAACTTAATACCACATATTTCTATGTGGAGTAATCAACAACGCCCTTATAGCAAACTTTTAAAATCTCAGTAGCTGAAGGTGACAAAACAGAAATCAGCAACGAGACGCAATGCACCAAAAATGGTACTGTAATTACGAAGCAAGACATCAAGAATAAATATTGTTACAGATCAGCAGTATCAAATACTTACATTTGCGGGAAATAAAGTAACGATAATGGGATTCGCAAACGATAAAAAGGGAGAAAAATAAACAATAAATGAAGAGGTCGATTACTCAGCTGCAGCAAGTAACACTAAAACATGCAAAAGTATCTAATTTCGTAATCTAGCTATTTAAAGAAACTGAACAATTTGTTACGGAAGCAAAGTAAATAAAGACATCAAAAGGACTTGAAGAATCAATTACAGCAGAGAGTTTTCACAGATAAACATTTTTTGGCCTAGGAAACATGAATCCTCATTTAATACCAAAACAAAATATCGTCACAGGCGGCACCGAAGTGGGAAAATAACATTTGATGGACTACATACAATTGAAAGCCGTACATTATGTAACAAAGTGAACAGAATGCAAGATCTGTGGAATAGAATAATTGCGATCTCTGTTACATGTTTCAATAGCTGGTAACTGACAAAGAGTAATCAGAAAATAAAGTCCTGTACAGCACTGTGGTGTCCATGCAAATTTACGTATTTTTGTTTTCATCTCCTCAGATACCACAGCATTTAAACGACTGACGTTATCCGCCCTCTTTGGAGCGCTCGTGGGTTAGCATATTCTGGAAAAAAGTCGTTTAAATTCTCATCCGACCTTCCAGATTTCTTTTCTTATCAAACTTAAAGTTAGATAAGGCTGAAGTGAATAGGAATGTGTTCGGGACAAAGTTATGAAAGTGAAGAAAAAATTCCGAACTTGCCAGTGAATGAATTTCATAGTTAAAAGTCCACTTATATTTTGTGGTATATCTATTTTAGGTCAATAAAGTATCCATTGTTTTCCCGGTAGATAGGTTCCACTGTGTGATTGTGGAAGTCCAGAAAAATACCAACCTACAGTTGCCGTAACATCTTCAGTGAACTCTGTAAGTTTTCCGCCACTTCCAATTTCTCTAGAAGACGCAAAATTAGATGAACATGATGAATCTGCCAATAAACTATATTTAAGATTCGTCTGTTTTTCTCATTGTCATATTAACTTTATGGTCAAATGCATTTTCTTCGTGGAAGATTAGATCCTTCATTTAAAATCCAGGGCTGTTCTACATCTATATCTACATCAATACACCGCAAGCCTCCTGACGGTGTGTGGCAGAGGGTACTTCTGGTGCCACTATCTGAGCCCTGTTCCATTCGCGAATGGCGCGTGGGAGGAATGATTGTCGGGAAGCCTCTGTTTGAGCTACAATTTCTCGCGTTTCTTCGTCGTGACCATTTAGCGAGATGTATGTGGGAAGAAGTTGTCCGATTCTTTCCGGAACGTACTATCTAGGAATTTCAATAGCAAGCCATTCTGCGATGCACAACGCCACTCTTCTAGCGTCTGCCACTGGTGTTTGTTGAGCATCTCTGTAACGCTCTCGCGGGTACAAAACGATCTGGTGACGAAACGCATTACTCTTCATTGCATCTTCCCTATCTCTTGACAGCCGCTGTGGGGGAGCGGTTCTAGGCGCTTCAGTTTAGAACCGCGCTGCTGCTACGGTCGCAGGTTAAAATCCTGCCTCGGGCATGGATGTGTGTGATGTCCTTAGGTTTGTTAGGTTTAGGTAATTCTAAGTCTAGGGGACTAATGACCTCAGATGATAAGTCCCATAGTGCTTAGAGCCATTTGAACCATCCGTATCTCTTCTATCAGCCCTCCCTGGTAAGGGTCCCAGAGTGATGCGCCATTCTCAAGAATCAGCCGACCAAGCTCCTTGTAAGCCGCTTCATTTCTTACTGTTTGTTTACTGTGGTTATTCCACTTTAAGGTCACCCCACATAGATATTTCACGGTGTTTAGCGTTTCCAGCAATTAGTCATCAATAGTGTAGTTGTTCAGTAGTTGAATTCTTCTCCTATGTGTGCGCAATATGTTTTAGCTCTAATTACTCGCTTTTTCTGGTCGAGGTCGTTTAGCGAGGTGTATGTGGGAGAAAATAATATGTTGTCCGGCTCTTCCCGGAATGTGCTACCTCCTTTATTTTCGTTCAGGGTCACCTGCCAAAGCCTGCACTATTTATGAATCTCCTTTTGCAAATCGCTACTGTCTTCTGGCGTTGCTACCTTCTTGTAGACAACCGCATCATCTACGAATATCCTTACGGATGTTCCGACATTTACTACTAGATCGTTTATATATGCTCTAAGCAGTAACGCTCCTCTCACATTTCCTTGTGTACTCCTGAAATTACCTATACATCTGTCAGTTTCTCACGGCTTTTTCCTTCATTCAGTTGCTTTAAAAGACTTTCGTAGTATTCGCCCTTTGGAAGGTAAGTATTAAGAAAATTATTTTGTATTACATAAGATACTGCTCTCACGCTGTCCCTCAGAAGAAATCGATATTGCATTCTTTATCCAAGGTAACGGGACTGCACCCTCTGCTTCTTTTGCTTACGTTTATTGCATTTCATTATAGCAAGTTATGACAATGAATTTTATGAACAAAGCACGTTTAGATGATGTATTTTTATTTTCTATAACCACTTTCGATAGGATGAGACCATTTTGAATATAAAACTATGGCTGAAATGGTAACTATCAAGAGCATTAGCTGGTTGTATAGAAAAAGTAAGATAGACAGCGCTTGGCTCATACAATTATAAAATCTCTAACTTCTTCTGAATACATAACGCAACCTTTCTGTACTAGTGGCTTACTTGTCAAAAACAGTAACTATCAGAAGACATGATACTACTCCTCAGTGTATATTAGTTGTCTTTCCGGTATTATTTTCAGTTTGGAATGACAGTTGGTATAAAGTTCAAGTTCATATGTAATGTGATTATCTAGTAGGCACGAGATCGCTAGAAAAAGATACTGAATAAATTCTAGTCGCACTATCTTTTGTAGACGCATCGTGCATTATATCGAAGTACGTCGGCGACGCAAATTGGATTTTCTCCTGAGCTGAATCTGCGAATGAAATAGAAAAAATATCAAAGGCTGAATGAAATACGATCCAGCATGCATTACGAGATGGTTTATGGAGAATGAACGTAGAGGGTGCATGCGGATGTGGGTGGGCGTACTGTAGGTTCCCAGTGATTTCTGCAGCGCTTTCTGACCTGGTGTTGTTCCAGTTTTCAACGTCCACCCATAGTTCAGCATTTAGTTTTTGTATCTGAGCTTCTGTCCTGTCGCCATACATACTTTAAGAGTGAGGAAGAAGTCATCTAAACGACATCTCGTATCACTGTCTTGATCCTGTAGCATGTGGATGCCAAGACTTACGATGGCCTAAAGTACTGTAGAAAGTAAACCTTGCGACTGTAAATAACGTGAGCTCAAATCAGTACGCATGGACAAAACTAGAATCATCGAAAATGACAGCGCACACTACCAACCGTACACATCAACATAGAAAGCAAGGTGAACTGAGTACATGAAATATACACTGATAAGCCAAACCACTGCCCACGGCGACGTTGGATGCCGATTGGTGGGGTTGGGAGCCCGTGACGCGGAAACGAAAGTTTGTAAGCGGAGCAGACACGGACGGGGGATTAACTTAGCGAAGATATGGGCTGCAAATAGAGAAATCCATTGAGATAAGCGACTTTGACAAAGGGCAGATTATTATTACGCCGAGCTTGTGAACGAATATCTCGAAAACAGGGAAGCCGGTCAAATGTTCACGTGCTTCTGTCGCGAGCATATAAGGAAAGCGGTAAGAGGACAGTGAAATCACCAGTAGAGGCTGAAGGGTTGAACGTCCACGAATCTTCACTGAACGTGGGGTTCGGAGGCTTGTCTGCTCTGTAAAGTAGGAGAGATGGTGAATTGTGCCATCTCTACCGGAAGAGCACAATGCTGGTGCACGCACGAGTGTTTGGAGCACACCGTTCACCGCACATTGTTGAACTTGGAGTCCGCCTGCTTAGCTGGGTAATAAAATGCTCGTCTCCATTGCAAGCGGGCCAGGGTTCGCTTCCAAAAATATCGGGTTGCAGATTTTCTCCGCTCGAGGACTGGCTGTTGTGTTGTTCCCATCATGTTCTCATCATAATTTCATCCTCACCACCGGCGCGTGAATCGCCCAATGTGACGTCGAGTGAAATAAGAATTACACTTTGCGGCCGAACTTCCCCGAATAGCGGCCTCCGGCCAACGATGCCATACGCTCTTTTCCATTTTTCTGTTGAACGTGAAGCTCCGTAGCAGACCACCTCTCCGAATTCACATGTTGACCCGACAACATCGTGTTACGATTGCGGTGCGCGTGAGACTATTGGAATTCGACCGTCGATTAATGGAAACATGTCGGCTCTTCGGCTGAATCACATTTTTGCTACACTGGGTCGCTGGTCGTCTCCAAAAACACTGTCATCTGGATGAACGGTGACCCGAAACATGCAGCGCGACACGGACACAGACTGCTGGGAGCAGCAATGGCAGACATTCACCTGCGCTTGCATGGGACCTATGATAGTAATCGAAGACACGCTGGTAGCTGCGAACCACGGTTGTTGTCTTCTCCGACGGCGATGTTCGTGTCTCGGAGTCAGAACCGAGGTATAGTGGTTTGATGAGCATTATAGTGAATTCACGTTGTTGTTTCGGCGCCATGACCGCGTACGCAAATCAGCGGTCAGTTATTTACGCGAATTACGCGATGTGTGCGTATACATCTAATTCCACGTATCTCCACAAACCTACCAACAAACTGTCGGAGTACTGATACGCAGCATCAGTGGCGTATTTCTTTCCAAAGACGAACAAACATGCTTTTAAGCAAGTGGTCATAACGTTTTGGCTCGTCACTGTATTCATAGTTGCGGATGTGGACAACAGTCAGCTGTATAATAAAATGACGCCAGTGAAAATTTGTGCCCGACTGGGACTCTAATCCAGATTTCCTGGTTATCGAGAGCGGTTGCCTTACCATTAGGCTATTCGAACACAACTCGAAGCCAGGCCCAAACTTCCATATGTCGTTAGCCATGTGTGTAAAATGTGCACTTGCGCATTCATCATGTATATTCCCGTACAGGGGACATTTAATTGAAAGTTGGCGAATAAATACGATACTGCAATGCCTGTGATGTAGTTACGATGCAACACATTGCATCGTCATTCTGAACAACACAGGCATTGCAGTATCGTATGTTATACGTGTGAATGGGTGTACAGAGGCTTGAATGACAAGATACGAACAGCGATCGAGCCATCAGGACATGTATTTTTTTCCTGTAGCAGGCCAACGGACACCTCGTGCGAGGTTTTTGCCGCAGCCTCTGAAGTCGCGACAACCGCTTGCGGAGTTCTGGGAGTGTCCCACGCAGGACCCGG
The DNA here is from genome assembly GCF_023864345.2 of Schistocerca serialis cubense. Taxonomy (NCBI): domain Eukaryota; kingdom Metazoa; phylum Arthropoda; class Insecta; order Orthoptera; family Acrididae; genus Schistocerca; species Schistocerca serialis. The sequence continues at coordinate 577,493,555 of NC_064639.1, forward strand.
CTGCGGCTGTGTATGCTAACCTGACGTCACGTCACCGTCTGTCTCCTAAACAGAGGCCACGTCGTGTGCTTCGTTTGACCTTCGTTGCTGCTGTTCATCTGTGTTTTCATTTCGTCGTCGATGTTCGTTTTGTTGATATTTCGATGTTGCTACTTTCACTGTGAGTGCCATGTTGACGAGTAATCAAAACAAAATGCATTATAAGTATACGGAATGCAGTTCCGGGTTTAAAATGCGAACAAATGTTTATGCTGATGTGAAAAAATTTCATGAATTAAATAAAAATTAAAAATTACAGCGGTTTTTTCACTTTTGTAAACGAATTGTGATCGACAAGCATTTTATCCCACTGCGTACTTCCATTCAGATAATTGAATTATCACCCTATAACTGAATTATGTACGAGGGGTGTTCAGTAAGTAATGCAAACACATTTTGTTTCTCGGCCAGCTTCTGTTTAAAATATGCGGAATTTTTTGAGGGACATCGTGGAATATTCCTGATTCAGCCCCTGTAGTTTCATGGAGTTCCATTAGGCTGCGATGTTATACATAGGCTTCAAAATGACGTCTGTAATGGTGGTGCATTCCAAGCAGAGAGCTGTCATTCAGTTTATTTCGGCGGAAAACCAGATCTATTTACGAAATTTCAGTCACCAACTTTCTCTTTCGAATGCGAAAATATTTTGTTGAGCCCAACCTACATAGGTAGGAATGATCATCAAAATAAAATAAGAGAAATCAGAGCTCGAACAGAAAGGTTTAGATGTTCGTTTTTCCCGCGCACTGTTCGGGAGTGGAATGGTAGAGAGATAGTATGATTGTGGTTCGATGAACCCTCTGCCAAGCACTTAAATGTGAATTGCAGAGTAATCATGTAGATGTAGATGTAGATGCAGGTATTAATAGGCGCCTGCAGAAAGTTTACAGATACCTGGCAGTGAACAAAAGCTCGGTGGGTCTTTGGGCGAGGCGTCTGCCATCTTTCGCGTGACGGCCGGCCGTGCGCAGCATGTGACCCCTGCAGTGTTAGAACGTGCGGATACTCTCATCCGACGTCATCGGCGGACCACAATCAAACACCTCGCTGCGCCACTGGATGTCTCTGTCGATTGTGCTGACACGCTCGTCCTCCAGTTGGGGTACTCAAAGGCGTGTGATCACTGGGTTCCTCGCCGCCTAACAGAAGACCATAAAGAGCTACGAAAGACCATCTGTCGGAAATAGCTGGTGCGTTAAGAGGCTTAACTTGACAATTTGTTGTTTAATATAGTGACAGGCGATGAAGCATGGACTCATCACTTCGTACCGGAAAAAACAGCAACCCGTGGAGCGCCGCAACACTACCTTTCCTTAGAAGAAAATGTTTCCAGCCGCACCCTCTGCCGGTAAAGCCACGGCGACGGCTTCTGGGCATCTTAAGGGGTCATTGATGTCCTCCGTCATAGTACATGGTCTACTCTGAAGTGAATTTGCTACCATCAGGAAACCGGAGAATGACTTCAGCGTGTTCTTCGCCTCACAAATGCAAGCGAACTTCTCCTTCTTCATGAAAACGCAGAGCGTCACAGAAGTCTGCGCACCCGAGAGGAGCTCACAAAACTTCGTAGGACTTTATCCCCGTCCACCCTACGGCTCGGATCTCGCACCTTCCATCTGTTTGGCCCAATGGAGGATGCACTCCGCGATAAGCAGTGCGTGGATGATGGGGCCGGCGGTTGTGCCCTAGCGGTTCTAGGCGCTACAGTCTGGAACCGCGCGACTGCTACGGTCGCAGGTTCGAATCCTGTCTCGGGCGTGGATGTGTGTGGTGTCCTTAGGTTAGTTAGGTTTGAGTGGTTCTAAGTTATAGGGGACTGATGACCTCAGATGTTAAGTCTAATAGTGCTTAGAGCCATTTGAAAAAATTTTTGGATGATGGGGACATTATTGATGCGGCAAGACATTGGCTCCGATTTCGACCAGTAGATTGGTACCATGACCGTATACAGGAGCTCCCAGTAAAGTGGCGTAACGCTGTCGCATTGAACGGAGATATGTTGACAAATAAAGTTTCGTAGTCGAAAGAATGATAAGGTGTATCGGAATCCTGAATAAAACCAACCTGCTTGTCACCGCCGCCGTGCTGGTTGACAGCTGCGACACGGCGCGGCGAAGTTGCGATGCAGCGCCGCGGAGAGCCCCAGCGTACACGTGGACACTAAAATGGTTCAAATGGCTCTGAGCACTATGGGACTTAACATCTATAGTCATCAGTCCCCTAGAACTTAGAACTACTTAAACATAACTAACCTAAGGACAGCACACAACACCCAGCCATCACGAGGCAGAGAAAATCCCTGACCCCGCCGGGAATCGAACCCGGGAACCCGGGCGTGGGAAGCGAGAACACTACCGCACGACCACGAGATGCGGGCACGTGGACACTGCTTGGACAAACACGAAACTGAAGATATGGCCGAAGATCGTGAACTTACGGTTGCAAAGTAATACATAGCCACAGTATGTCATTATTTCTTCTGGACGCTTCATTTCTTTTCAACAAAAATAATTTTGTATTTTTAATATGTAATCCTGTTATTACGAGGACACTTGCTTAGCTAAAGATTAATGGTGAGATCAATGTTTTATTGTGATATAAACTGTATATAACGGCAAATTGTAAACTTGGCTAAAAATATTTACAATTTTGCTTTTGGTGTTTTCTGCAGTGGGGACTACTTTGTTATACAACTTCTTAGTTTCATATCTTACACAATTTTAGGTATCTTTTACATTATGACTTTCTTGAAAGGTAAAACAAAAGAGGAAAAAACAAGCTCTGTACATATGGGGCACTCTTATAACTGCCAATAACATATGTTTAAAGCTGAACATTGTCCTTTTCTTTTAGTCTTTGACATAACTACTTGGAAAGCAAGTGTGACGATTGTGTGCCAACAAAAAAATGTTCAAATGTGTGTGAAATCTTATGGGACTTAACTGCTAAGGTCATCAGTCCCTAAGCTTACACACTACTTAACCTAAATTATCCTAAAGACAAACACACACACACACACACACCCATGCCCGATGGAGGGCTCGAACCTCCGTCGGGACCAGCCGCACAGTCCATGACTACAGTGCCCAAGACCGCTCGGCTAATCCCGCGCCGCTGTGTACCAACAGTGAGAGGTTCTCTATACATTTTAAGGTCCACTGTATACCATACGTTTTCTATCAAAGTGAACAATGTTTTTGTAAATTGCTCTTTCACTTTTGTTCTAACTATGTATGATAAGATGGCCTGGAGGAGGTACTGTCTACCGAAGCCGGTAACCAGTCGGAAACTTAAATAAATTGCGAGTATATACTAAAACATATAGTTTTTCAGTATTGCATTGGTCGTTGTTTCACCGACAATTTGTCGGGAATATGTATTGTGTATTACTTTTGTAAAGTGGAAATGTGGAAGCTCAGCATTTGCCTCGTTGGATGTGGGAATCTGCCTAAAAGGCGCGTTATGATTGTTCGTATACCAGACCAATACTCTTAAATTCGATGCTTTAATCTGATCCTGGTGTCGATCTCCCCGCTGTCCCACACTACTCCGCTTTTTGTGCTGTACTGTGTGAGCAGGCTGCAGTAAGACTTATGCAGAAGCCGAAAGAGTTTCATTAAGATTACTGTGGGGCCTGCAAAAAAGGCGCAGCCTGGAAGCGCCAAGATTCTCCGTGCAGGCGGCAAGTCCCAGCATGCACGTTGGATGTCTTGACGTCTCCTCATTTGTCACGCGCCATAGAGAATCGATTTTTATCACGAGTTCACGTCCACCAGTTTAGAACGTTGACGCTGGGGAAACCTACTTGTCTACTGACAACGAAGATTTCGGAGTACGGCGGGTAGTCATAAAGTTTTAATTATCAACTCAAAACACAGAAGTTACGAAAATAATTTTTTATTTGTTTGCAGATACATGTCTGCAGTCCCGGTACACGTAGAAAGGCCCACGTCACATTTCCTTCGCACGCCGCTAGACCATACAAAACCAAATGGCAGTACCCATTAGTAGAGCGCGTAAGAGAGTAGTCACTAAGTTTTAATTATCACCTCGAAACAATGAATTTAGGTAATTAATTTTTTGTTTGACTGAGGTGATAATTAAATCTTAATGACTGCCATTCGTACGTAGTCTAACAAAGGGCTCCGCCATTTGGATTGGATCGTGTAGCGACGTGTTTCGGAACTCTGACGGAAGTAACTTTATTTTATCGAGGTGAGCAGTTAAAAATTTATGACTACCCTTCGAAATTTTGCAAAATCCTGACGAACAAGTTGATCGTGCATTGGCAGTCCTGAGCGACAAATTCAGAGAGTAACAACGTGGCAGGAGATGCTCCCCCTCTTTAGAGCTGACGTGAAAGTTGTGTAGAAAGTCGCAATAGTGAGAAGCTTTGTATTTGAAAGGCAGAGAAAATGATCCGTTTAGCATGATGCAGGCAGCTGATTGCGGAGAATACTCGTATATTTCCAGTGCCCTGTATGACGCGCAGCTGCACGCATTTGAGCACCACCTTTGTAATACGTGCCCGGGTAACGTACAGCTGCTTGGATCCCACGTGACGTTCTGATAAATGTACCACATGTTGCATTCACGGCAGCTGAGGTCTAAATTCTCGTAATGGGTGGTATTTAAGTTCCAATAAATCTTTACTGGGTGTGCGACCGCGTCATCTGCGATACAGCTACCAATGTTTCAGCTCCTACTGCATCGCAGTTGAAAACTGCTTGCAGCAGCAGTCGGAGCGTAAGTAGTTTTATCGCACCACGACGAGGTGACACATCCAGAAGAATTTTACTGAAATAGACTTATTTTTCTTGTACCTTTGCCCCGCATCAATGCAGAGTCGGCATGGCTGCAAACGGATATGGCACGGTAAATTTAAATGATAGCCAGAATCCCTTCCTGTCGCCGCCCTGAACACCTGTGGAACGGAATGTGTGTACCCCAGCTGACTGCGTGTGGTGTTCTTCATGTGAAGGCGGGCGAAAATTTTCTAAATGTTTTAGAATAGTGTAACTGAGGCGTGACTTTGGCAACAGCTTCGTATCCAACTAATTTGATGTGGGCAAAAGGTCCAAAAGCCATCTGCAGCCTGGCCGGCACACCTACTCTCGTCGTTAATCCACCAAGTGGATTCGATTCGAGGCCGGTGCACCTTCCCTTCCAGGAAATTTTGGAAATTTATAGTACGGTCTTGTGGGACCAAACTGCTGAGGTCATCGGTCCCTAACCTTACGCACTACTTAATCTAACTTAAACTAACTTACGGTAAGGACAACACACATTTTTTTCTTAAAAAATTTCACTAAATAAATGAGATAAATAAAATCTTTAAACCAACAAAGAAAATAAAAAAATTCAAAGATACAGGTAAAAAACTTTTTCAAGCTAAGTGAGGACTCAAACCTCCGACGGCAGGAGCCGCGCGTACCATAACAAAGCGCCATAGACCGCGTGGCTACCCCGCGCGGCTCCCCTCCAGGGGGCGGTGCTTTAACACGCACAGCTACCCGAACCGGTTTTTATTAAAACTGACTCCCACCATAAAAGCCTGCGAACTGTGCACTAACTAAATATGGCTCTGTTTTGTTGGAACAATGCACCTATTTATCATATCTTTCCGTGTTTCTGTTTTGTTGTATTATGTATTGTTATATTTACTTCCATCCATATAATTTCATGTTAAAAGAAGTCTTTCCATATAAGAAACCGAGTAGAAATGCATTTTGTCTGTAAGTCCGTTAGAATACTATATCTTCCACCTAGTGTACAATAACGTACATCGTCGCGACGGCGACTGTCGAGTATTAGTGCATTAACGTCACGGGACAAGCAGCACGCAGGAAGTGTTGCGGACGCTTTGCACTGGACGTCACGTCAAAGCCACATAACCACACGTAAATCTCCACTATAATTTTAATCGTCAACGGAATGTAACCGAATGGTACGTTAGTGTCCCGTCTCGTAATGGTTCTCTGCACGAAAGTCTAAGTGTTGCATTGACTGAACGGACGCGTCTCGTAATCAACTGATAATGATATCTCGTTCTCTGACGTTATCTGTGTTTTCTTTTGTTGCTAGAAATTGTGATGCTTACCCGAGGAGTTAACATATTTCCAACTATTGCGTTTCCGCGAAAGACCGTAATCTCTGAAGTTAATAATTTTCCTTAGTAATTACTATATTTGGACAAACAAAAGACAGCACAGAACCTAAACAAGACTAATGCTATTGAAAACTTTTTTGTGAATATTGACTAAAAACTGCAAAATTCGTCGGAACGAGCGGGGAAATGTGGTTTGCAACAGCAAAGTGAAAGACTATTTCCGCATGAATGTAGACTGAAACTCAGTGTGAATTTTTAGCTACTAATCGAGTCCAAAAGCTTGCTTTCCGCCGGTGGTAGGTTGACGTTCCTTGTGGTTGGCGTTAGTGGTCTAACTGCGGCATCTCACTCACTCGTTCATTACCCAACGTCCGTCTGGTAGAGAGGCAATAACATAACAACAAAAGACGGTCTGCGTTGTCTCTTTCATCAGGTCCAATGCAGCTACAACTGTGCGGCGTGATTTTCACACTGCACTCCCACAACTCAAGATATTCTACGACGGTACCAGCAGTTTCTTGACACGCAGTGTTTATAAAGTAAAGGGGGGGGGGGGGGGAATCCACAGTTCGCCTCAAAGTGCTCGTTCAAGACGTAGAGCGTGTACATTTTTGAGTTAGTCCACTGAAGTCCGCTCGTCATGCTATCCCAGCAGTGTTAGCCACTCTTCATATCTCTGTGTGACGTGTTTTGCGGCGATGTTTGCATTTCACACTATAAAGGATTCAGTCGCTACAAGCTCTTTAGGACTGTGATACAGAAAAACGTCCAGTTTCATGAGTTCATTCTGTACTTGAAGATAGAAGATAATTTCCTATCCCGTATTGTGTTCAGTGCTCAGAAGCTACATTCCATTTAAGAGGAAACGTACTATGGAGAACACAGCAGTCAGACTCTCCAAAAGTTGATGTGTTCTACTCCGTTCCCTGAAAAAAAGATTTACGGCACATCCTTCTTTGTTGAAACGTCGTTTACAAGAACCATATAGCTCGATGTGTTAGAAATCTTTTCACAGCTGCGAGAAAACGTCGAAAATTTTTTTTTTCTACAGGATGGAACACAACCGTAATAGTATCTATATGAGACAGCATTTCATAGCAATAGCAACGGTGGATCAGCTAAGGCATGTATCAATCTCGCACCGCACCATTGGCCTGGCAGGTCGTCTTATCTCATGGAACGTGATTTTGGTTCTGTTTTGTTTGGGTCTTGGGGGCATCTCACTCACCCGTTCATTACCCAATGTCCGTCTAGTAGAGAGGCAATAACATAACAACAAAAGACCTTCTGCGTTGTCTCTTCCATCAGGTTGAATGCAGCTACAACTGGATACCCTCGTAAAATCGGATAGTTCTTTTGAAAATAAAAACTTTGTATTTCCACGTGTAGTGTAAAATTTATCCTAGGTTTCTATCTTCATTCATATAGAATATATTGTCTTGCGAGATCGTAAGAATCTGTTTGACGCACGCTGTATTTTGCGTAGAGACAATGGACAATAAAAAATAGTTATTTGGTCTACCTCTTGAAAATTGCCTTTTCTGTAATTATAAATAGTTTCTGTAGTAAAAGTTGATCTTTTAAAATATTTGTAAACAGCGTTTCCTCTTCTTCCAATCCTTGGAGCCCGCAGAAGCCTAGTAGAGAACAACTAGTAAGTATTTTGCTTTAGATGGGAGTAGATGCACAAGATGGAAGGTCTGTTGTAACTTCTAAAAAGCGTAACGTTACGTCAAGTGACTTAACGTTCCGCTCCCTTCTGTTCCATTTACGCCCGCTGGTAACAGACGCTATGCCAGTGAAGCCAGGCGCCGCGCCTGGCGGATATACTGCCTGCGAGACTGGCATCAATGCGTGCACATAGCCTGGCGTAGCCCTCGCGTTACATATGACCGGTCTGTGTCTTCCTCTGGTGACATCACTTAACTCCCTGTTACGTTGTGAGAAACAGAGATGACTATTTAGACCTTGTTTCAATGTTGAAATGTGGGTTTGAGGTTGTCTGTGTCATTCGACGTTAAACAAGATTAGTGAATGTGTTCCCTATTCCAGAAAGCACGCATGCACAGACATTATACAAGACGTAGATTAATACCTTCATTTTGTACTAGAATGTACAATTTTAGAGAAATTGCGCGCTGCACAAGAAAATTATAATTTAGCATCGTTCAACACATAAACTGCCGTATGAGAATTGCGTAGAAGTTTGTCATGTAACTGGTCTTTGGACCAGTTCCCAGATTCTCAGAGCAACGACTTTAAATACCCAAATACACTTTGAGATACCAATTGTAAACGAGCGTGATGCCCATTTTTCATGTTTACGATGTCAATACGTTGACAAAGGTAATAGTTCTAAGATGCCGTATACCCTCACTTCTGAGCAACCAATGAATTTTAGCTATGTGTGCCTTGTGCGCTTTCAGTCAGAATGCACCGATCACAAAGTATCCCTCCTTTCGCATGCCTTCTCTAATAATATCAGTTAGTGAAATCTAGAATTCGAAATGATCGCGCTGTTGATTGATTGATTGATTTTAGGGGAAGGGAACAAACAGCGGTGTCATCGGTCTCATCGGATAAGGGAAGGGTGGGGAAGGAAGTCGGCCGTGCCCTTTCAAAGGAACCATCCGGACACTTGCCTGAAGTGATTTAGGGAAATCACGGAAAACATGGATCAGGATGGCCGGACGTGGGTTTGATCCGTCGTCCTTCCGAATGCGAGTCCAGCGTGCTAACCACTGCTCCACCTTGCTCGGTCGATTGCGCTGTTGTATGGAAAATTAACGTGCTGACTGATATCACCAAAAATAAGGAAGATTAGGAAGAAAGACTTTAACGTCCCGTCTACAGCGCGGTCATTAGAGACGCCACATAAATTCGAATTACGAAAGAATGAGGAAGGAAATTGGCCGGCTCTTTTCAAAGGAACCATTCCGGAATTTGCATCAAGCGATTTAGGGAAATGACGGAAAACCTAAATCTCGGTGGCCGGACCTTGATTTGAACCGACGTCCTCCCAAATGAGAGTCCAATGTACTAAGCACTGCCCTAGCGCGCTCGGTCCGATGTTACTAAACACTATGCACACTGTAGAGAAATGACAGAGAAACACAATGAACTCTATAAACGCTAGGGAAAAGTGTGTACACTGGCAATATAAATTCTTACTGGTTAAACAGTTTACCATAAACTGCTGCAAATGAAGTGGCAGTCTTTAAACATGAGGTACATCCTATCAACAATTTTCATTTTTGAAATTAAGATCTATAAGCAGTGTAAAATATTTTTCACTTACGATTAATAGTATAAACGCTCAAAATGTTCTGTAACAGCTACGAAAGGGTGCCTTTTGACGCTTCGAAATGATAACGGTCGATCGATTGAGATCTCGCAGTGTTCGGTGTACTTGACGTGTGGGACTAGAGAAAAAAAAATAGATGGTACACGTAAACATAAAGTAATAAAATAGCGCATAGAATAGGAAAGATACTGAAAAAGATTGAGGTCCCAGTAACATTCAGAACAAACAACACAGCTCAACGAAGGCTAAGATCAGACAAAAGAACCTCAGACAAATTCAGCAGTGCAGGAATATACCAACTCACCTATAAACTGTGTCAAGTCCAGTGCTTATGACAAACGAGTAGAAACTTCCCAACAAGGTACATAGAGCACATGGGAGCTCTGAAGAGTGACATCACACGTTCCAGTTTCGCACAATACCTCGTAAATAAAAACCACCAACCCACTAACATCGAAACTGATCTACACATCCTGAAACACAGCGACATTTACGCCGAAAACTAGCAATAGAAGAAACTTATTACATACAAAAGGCTATAGTCGAAGGGAAAAACGCAATAAATAAAAACACAGCACTTTGCAATAACACACTCCTTCGGGCTCTTAAGAGAACCGACACAGAAGTTACACACACACACACACACACACACACACACACACACACACACACACATACACACATGCACGCACAGACACACACACACACACATACACACTCTTTCAAAACCTTCTTGCAATATGCGATACATGTTTGCGACTAAGCGGGCAACAAGATGGCGTAATGTTTTAGATTACGAGCAAGGTGCAAAAGTTATGTTTTTCTGCGTTTAAAAGCAGCTGCAAGCTGACCAATGAACGAGGATACATGACAAATTAGGTAACAACCCAGTGCACACCAAAGCTGTATTCACAACACTGCCGCAATCACCAATAGTATAACGACGCATATTGTCCAAACAATTTTTTTTTTTTTTTACGTGGCCGTCGATTGCGCTGTTGTATGGAAAATTAACGTGCTGACTGATATCACCAAAAATAAGGAAGATTAGGAAGAAAGACTTTAACGTCCCGTCTACAGCGCGGTCATTAGAGACGCCACATAAATTCGAATTACGAAAGAATGAGGAAGGAAATTGGCCGGCTCTTTTCAAAGGAACCATTCCGGAATTTGCATCAAGCGATTTAGGGAAATGACGGAAAACCTAAATCTCGGTGGCCGGACCTTGATTTGAACCGACGTCCTCCCAAATGAGAGTCCAATGTACTAAGCACTGCCCTAGCGCGCTCGGTCCGATGTTACTAAACACTATGCACACTGTAGAGAAATGACAGAGAAACACAATGAACTCTATAAACGCTAGGGAAAAGTGTGTACACTGGCAATATAAATTCTTACTGGTTAAACAGTTTACCATAAACTGCTGCAAATGAAGTGGCAGTCTTTAAACATGAGGTACATCCTATCAACAATTTTCATTTTTGAAATTAAGATCTATAAGCAGTGTAAAATATTTTTCACTTACGATTAATAGTATAAACGCTCAAAATGTTCTGTAACAGCTACGAAAGGGTGCCTTTTGACGCTTCGAAATGATAACGGTCGATCGATTGAGATCTCGCAGTGTTCGGTGTACTTGACGTGTGGGACTAGAGAAAAAAAAATAGATGGTACACGTAAACATAAAGTAATAAAATAGCGCATAGAATAGGAAAGATACTGAAAAAGATTGAGGTCCCAGTAACATTCAGAACAAACAACACAGCTCAACGAAGGCTAAGATCAGACAAAAGAACCTCAGACAAATTCAGCAGTGCAGGAATATACCAACTCACCTATAAACTGTGTCAAGTCCAGTGCTTATGACAAACGAGTAGAAACTTCCCAACAAGGTACATAGAGCACATGGGAGCTCTGAAGAGTGACATCACACGTTCCAGTTTCGCACAATACCTCGTAAATAAAAACCACCAACCCACTAACATCGAAACTGATCTACACATCCTGAAACACAGCGACATTTACGCCGAAAACTAGCAATAGAAGAAACTTATTACATACAAAAGGCTATAGTCGAAGGGAAAAACGCAATAAATAAAAACACAGCACTTTGCAATAACACACTCCTTCGGGCTCTTAAGAGAACCGACACAGAAGTTACACACACACACACACACACACACACACACACACATACACACATGCACGCACAGACACACACACACACACATACACACTCTTTCAAAACCTTCTTGCAATATGCGATACATGTTTGCGACTAAGCGGGCAACAAGATGGCGTAATGTTTTAGATTACGAGCAAGGTGCAAAAGTTATGTTTTTCTGCGTTTAAAAGCAGCTGCAAGCTGACCAATGAACGAGGATACATGACAAATTAGGTAACAACCCAGTGCACACCAAAGCTGTATTCACAACACTGCCGCAATCACCAATAGTATAACGACGCATATTGTCCAAACAATTTTTTTTTTTTTTTTACGTGGCCGTGCTGACGTGGCCGTGCTGTCTACGGCACAAACGCGTATTATTTTAGGGAGAATGACTCGTATTACAGTTGCTTCAGACATTATGAGCGACACCACAAAGTATTTGATAATTGGAGCATTTATTTTCAGGTGTATAGCAACAGTTTTAATGCTTACTTCGTAATTAATCTGGCGTACGCTTAGGATACAACGGGTAATGTTGGACCTACCTCATCGACGTAAACATTGCTACGCAACCACGCGGTATAACGCGGCAGACGTTAAAAGGATTCTCTCGCACGTAATTCAGCGATAGCGAAGTGCTCTCTCCATCTCCCGCGCTGCATCCAATGTGGGAAAGAATTTTCACTGCTGCTGTTCCTTCCGTAAGTATTTTGTGAGCAATTTCAAGATAATCACCAGAATTAAATTAAGTTCTGATATGATAACTTAAATTCCCGTAAAATTCTGCCTGTAATGACGATCTAAAGAGGCTGACATTGCACCCTGTTGAAGCAAGTAACTGGGAATCTATACGAGATTATAATTATAACTAGACGCCAGTCAAGCCTGCAGTCCTAGTTTTCCGGTAATGGGTGCAATAAGTGAGGGGGATATAAAATCATGTTGAAAACACTGCTGCTAATATACGAGTAGCGTTTAATAAGTAATGCAGCACATATTTTACTCGGCCAGTTACGGCTGAAGAAAAGTGTATCTTTGTTGTGGGACATAGTGGAATATTTCCGCTTCAGCCCCTATTGTTCCGATAGGTGGCGGCGCTATACATACACTCCTGGAAATGGAAAAAAGAACACATTGACACCGGTGTGTCAGACCCACCATACTTGCTCCGGACACTGCGAGAGGGCTGTACAAGCAATGATCACACGCACGGCACAGCGGACACACCAGGAACCGCGGTGTTGGCCGTCGAATGGCGCTAGCTGCGCAGCATTTGTGCACCGCCGCCGTCAGTGTCAGCCAGTTTGCCGTGGCATACGGAGCTCCATCGCAGTCTTTAACACTGGTAGCATGCCGCGACAGCGTGGACGTGAACCGTATGTGCAGTTGACGGACTTTGAGCGAGGGCTTATAGTGGGCATGCGGGAGGCCGGGTGGACGTACCGCCGAATTGCTCAACACGTGGGGCGTGAGGTCTCCACAGTACATCGATGTTGTCGCCAGTGGTCGGCGGAAGGTGCACGTGCCCGTCGACCTGGGACCGGACCGCAGCGACGCACGGATGCACGCCAAGACCGTAGGATCCTACGCAGTGCCGTAGGGGACCGCACCGCCACTTCCCAGCAAATTAGGGACACTGTTGCTCCTGGGGTATCGGCGAGGACCATTCGCAACCGTCTCCATGAAGCTGGGCTACGGTCCCACACACCGTTAGGCCGTCTTCCGCTCACGCCCCAACATCGTGCAGCCCGCCTCCAGTGGTGTCGCGACAGGCGTGAATGGAGGGACGAATGGAGACGTGTCGTCTTCAGCGATGAGAGTCGCTTCTGCCTTGGTGCCAATGATGGTCGTATGCGTGTTTGGCGCCGTGCAGGTGAGCGCCACAATCAGGACTGCATACGACCGAGGCACACAGGGCCAACACCCGGCATCATGGTGTGGGGAGCGATCTCCCACACTGGCCGTACACCACTGGTGATCGTCGAGGGGACACTGAATAGTGCACAGTACATCCAAACCGTCATCGAACCCATCGTTCTACCGTTCCTAGACCGGCAAGGGAACTTGCTGTTCCAACAGGACAATGCACGTCCGCATGTATCCAGTTCCACCCAACGTGCTCTAGAAGGTGAAAGTCAACTACCCTGGCCAGCAAGATCTCCGGATCTGTCCCCCATTGAGCATGTTTGGGACTGGATGAAGCGTCGTCTCACGCGGTCTGCACGTCCAGCACGAACGCTGGTCCAACTGAGGCGCCAGGTGGAAATGGCATGGCAAGCCGTTCCACAGGACTACATCCAGCATCTCTACGATCGTCTCCATGGGAGAATAGCAGCCTGCATTGCTGCGAAAGGTGGATATACACTGTACTAGTGCCGACATTGTGCATGCTCTGTTGCCTGTGTCTATGTGCCTGTGGTTCTGTCAGTGTGATCATGTGATGTATCTGACCCCAGGAATGTGTCAATAAAGTTTCCCCTTCCTGGGACAATGAATTCACGGTGTTCTTATTTCAATTTCCAGGAGTGTATAATTCAAAATGGCGTCTGTAACGTAGGTGCGTTCCAAGCTGTCATTGGGTTTCTTTTGGTGGAAAACCAGAGCATCGGAGATATTCATGGTCACTTGCAGAATGTCTGCGGAGACCTGGCAGTTAACTAAAGCACGGCGAGTCTTTGGGCGAGGCGTCTGTCATCATCGCAACAAGGCGTCCGATTTCCCGTGCGCCGACCCTGCTATGTTGGAACGTGCGGACACTCTCACTCGAGGTCCCTGAAGAGTCACAATCATGCAACTCGCTGCACAACTTGACCTCTCTCTTGGTATCCGGTTGGGATACTCAAAAGCGTGTGCGCCTAAAGAAGACCATAAAGAGCAACGAAGAGCCGTCTGTTTATCCCAATGAAGGACGCACTCCGCGGAAAGCAGTACGTGGTTGATAGGGAGGTTATTGATGCAGCAAACCTTAGGCTCTGACGTCGACCAGTAGAATAGTTCCACGCTGTCATACAGGCCTTTTCAGTAATGTGGCCAAAGGCCGTCGCATTGAACGGAGATCATGTTGAAAAGTAGGGTTTTCTAGCCAGAAGAGTGGGGAATAATGTGCTTCATTGGAATCCTTAATAAAACCAAGCTGCTTTCAGAAAAAAAAGTGTCGAATTACTTATTGAACGGCACGTGTGGTTCTGTTTCTGCACAAACTATCATCCTTAGCCACCGAACTGCCACCTTAAGTCCCCACGTATAAACATTCACGATTTCGGAAATGATTATTGCATGCCGAATTAGTTGTGGTTGATAAAAAATATTTGTAACGAAAAAAAATTTGTCAAGCAATTTTCGTCTTACAGCAGCTAGAACGATAATTTCTGTTGATTGCTTAGGCGCAGAAAACAACAGTAACATTCATAAACACTCGTATAATAGTAGATAAATGGCGGCTAGTATGACCAAGTAAGCCAAACTGTTATAAAACCGATGTTGTTGTTTTGAAATCAAGTACAGCTGCATAAAGCCTTTGAATCAACATCTTTTTTTGTGAAAATTATGAAAAAAGATTTCTAACCAAAATGACACACATCACGAAAAGGTTTTCCGAGACTTATGCGCGGCCACTCCCGCCGGAGATTCGAGTCCTCCCTCGGGCATGCGTGTATGTGATGTTCTTAGCATAAGTTAATTTAAGTAGTGTGTAAGTCTAGGGACCGATGACCTCAACACTTTCGTCTCTTAGGAATTCACACACATATGAACATTTGAAGACTTATAATTCGAGCTGTTAAGAAAAGTATAGATAGTATGTGACATACAACAAAATATAGGTTTTTTTATACAGAAAAGGTGTTTTTATAATACATAAAACTAATTAATCCGTTTTTATATCAGAAGTACAAGATAAAACAGAAAACAGTTTGTTAAAGAACCTGTCAATTTACGGTCGACTGAACTAACACATTAAACTTAATGGCTGATGTTTTCTGGAAGACGTTCCTGGATTCTTCATACAGTATTGATAGAAATGTTTACCGGACAATTTCTTTTCTCTCCTAAATCTGTGAGGCAGTTTTCAATTTTCTATTAAATTATAAGCTAACATGCGGGCATTTCGCCTTCCTACACACCTGAAACAGCTTGCTTCATTGCAGTCTCGGCCCACTCCCTTCCACCCTCACCGGCAGGTTTCTTTTCCAACCTTGGCATCGTACTCAAAAAACAAAAAAGGTACTTATATGGCACATGCCACCAATCTTTTATATGGAAACTACCGACCTGAGCGAGCGGAATTTAATTATTACGGTCTATTGACACATCGTCAACACGGATTTAGAAAACATCGTTCTTGTGAAACACAACTAGCTCTTTACACACACGAAGTGTTGATTGCTATTGGCAAGGAATTTAAAATTGATTCTGTATTTCTAGATTTCCAGAAGGCTTTTGACATTGTACCACAGAAGCCACTTGTAGTGAAATTACGTGCTTGTGGAATATGGTCTCAGTTATGCGACTGGATTCGTGATTTCCTGTTAGAGAGGTCGCAGTTCGTAGTAACTGACGGAAAAGTCATTGAGTAAAACAGAAGTGTTTTCTAGCGTTCCCCGAGACAGTGGTATAGGTCCTCTGCTGTTGCTTATCTATATAAATGATTTAGGAGACAATCTGAACAACCGTATAAAGTTGTTTGTAGATGATGCTGTCGTTTGTCGTCTAGTAAACCCATCAGAAGATCAAAATAAATTGTAAAACGATTTAGAAAAGATATCTGTATGGTGCGATAATTGGCGATTGACCCTGAATAATGAAAAGAGTGAGGTCATCCACATGAGTACTAAAAGGAATCCTTTAAATTTCGGTTACACGATAAATCAGCCAAATCTAAAGGCCGTAAATTCAACTACATACCTAGGAACTACAATTAAGAACAACTTAAGTTGGAAATAACACACAGAAAATGTTGTGGGGAAGGCAAACCATAAACTGCGTTTTATTGGCAGAACACTTAGAACATGTAGCAGATATACTAAAGAGACTGCCTACACTACGCTTGTGCGTCCTCTTTTGGAGCACTGCTGAACGGTGTGGGATCCTTACCAGATAGGAATAACGGAGGTACATCTAGAAAGATCAAAGAAGAGCAGCACGTTTTGTACTATCGCGAAATAGGGGAGAGAGTGTCACTGACGCGATACAGGATTTGGGATGGACATCAGTAAAACAAAGGCGTTTTCGTTGCGGCTGATTGTTCTAACGAAACTTCAATTAACAACTTTCTCCTTCGAATGCGAAAATATTTTGTTGACTCCGATCTACGTAGTGAGAAACGATCATCACAATAAAGCAAGGGAAATAAGAGCTCGCACGGAAATATATTGGTTTTCGTTTACTCCGCATGCTGTACGAGATTGGAATAGTAGAGAATTATTGTGAAGTTGATTCGATGAGCACTCCAACACGCACTTAAGTGTGATTTGCAGAGTATGGATGTACATGTAGATGTAGATGTAGACATAATCTTCAACAGACTTCTCATATATTAATACCAGTATGACAGCGTTACTTCTTATCTTTAAAAGTGTAAACCGACGCTGAAAATTACTCCGGTCACCAGCTTCGACGCTCAAAAACTAATATAATTTAGTTGTGACACAAAGTGGACAACTAAGTCACACAAGCTATAGCCAGTGGCGGAGTGACGTCTGCGATTTATTGCAAGCACCGCCGGCGTCCGTTGTTTGCGGCAAACCCGAGAGACGCCCCGTGGCCGCTCATACTGAGAAGAAGGAGAAATGACTTTACTAGCCATCACTAAGTTTTGTATGACGCAGAAGAGAGTGGGGTACTCAACTAAAAGAAGCTTTGACCGCCCTAATCAGTGATGTAAATAATTTAATAGATAGTAAAATTAATTTCAAACTCAAACTGAAATAATATCTGCTTTACAACTGCTTCCAATCCATAGAAAAGTTTCTGAATGTATATTAGCATGGTGTGTGTGTGTGTGTGTGTGTGTGTCTGTGTGAGAGAGAGAGAGAGAGAGAGAGAGAGAGAGAGAGAGAGAGAGAGTGAGAGATCACTGCACTCTGATGTTAAAAAGAAACATAACATACGAGATCTTGTAAATAATCGACATGATGGCATATTTCTCACTGAGAAAGTGTAGTAGGACTGTAAAACTGCGAGAGGTTTCAATTACTATACACGGAATATACCACTAACTAACTAACTAGGACAAGGCTCTGGGTTAATGGTTTCTCAGCCTGGTCTGAACTTGTAGCAAAATAAGGTGATTCATCTTTGTAGCTGTCTGTGTTTTGAGCATCATTGACTCACTTGTAAGGTCTTCTCACCAACTAGAGGGCAGTCAGCTGCGTTCTAGTATTGTTACTTTCTGTTTAAACGTATCTCTTATTAGAAAAATTATGAGAGATTTTTGTCATTTTGTACTGTTGCTAAAAATTTCTTCCTTGATGCCGCTTGAAGTATCGAATACTAGTCTATGCGAAAAATTTGCGTGTATCTCTTCTTGTGAGCGTGCAGGGCATTGGTAGTTCGATATGAAATCGGTGGTAGCTCCCAGAAATATTCTGCGCTTCCAAAATGTGATGCTCAGATGGTTTAGAAGAACGTTGCATCTTGAGAAAAGCTGATACTCTTAGACCGTTAGGTTACCGTGTCCTTGTGATCAAAGCGAGCTACTGGTAACATATTTAGTATAAATTCCCAAACATTAAAACTCTAGACATAAAACTTTATAGTTCCTTTTTATTCGTTTTCTGCCATCTTTCTCAAACTGTGTGATTCCACAAAAGAGTGATTTCGCCTTTTGAGTCCTTGTCACTGTTACAATCACTTTAAAGCTAAGTTGAAAGCTCTTGGCACAATAGTGGAGAACCATTTCCTGTAGTGAATTCCTGGATACTTTAGAAAAGGAATGTAACGTACGAGATTTTAAGAAAGGGTATTTAGTTGCTGCCTGTTCCTCTTTGTTTTCTTGCTGCAACGATCTACGTAATTACGTAAAGGAATCTTTACAGACCGTCTAGTAGTTTAGCAGTACGCAGCCATACCTCTGCGGCCCACTCTCAGTGCAGCGTTAAGCATAATTTATGGGCCCTGTGGAAGAATGTACACCAAGGAAACCGCAATTAAGCTTGAATGTATCACGATAACCATCTGGTGCGAGTAACTTCGAAGTCCATTAGAACGTTCTGGAAGAAGGTTTAACAGTAACTCATAGAAAATGAAAAATAATAATTCGAGGAAGACTGACACACAGTGTTGAGAAATAATATCGTACAACAATACCTTTTGCAACCTCTGTAAAATTCTGGAGGCCAAACTGTTGACGTGGGAAACAGGATAACACTACTTTGAGACCAAAGGAAAAAGTAGACGAAAAACTTTCTCTCTGATTTATCAGCGTACTATGAAGGAGACCCGAGTCTACTCTTGACACAAATTAGTATTTCTGCTAGAACTACCGTCCGTCGTGTAATCAGCAACAGCACGGACATATATGAGAGACTGTAACACAGTGTCTGTACCCACTTCGTCGCCGATTTCACAAATGCAGGCTTGTGCGTTGATGTTCGGCTCGAGGGTAACCGGTTCGAATACTGCTAGTGTAAAAAATTTTATCTCTAATATTTGGCGGGGAACGAGAGGAAAGACATTATGTAGACTGGGGTCACAGTGGCTCTGACCTCGGGGGCATTCCGCCGACCACCAACGTCGGCCGAATAAAGGCGATCTTTTGAAATCATTAACTTCTCATGGGGTCACAGTCATGCAGAATATTTTTAAGGCCATCATATTCGCCATGGACTGTAGAGATTAATTATTTCAAAACTGAAGTTTCAGCCATCATGTCTTGATCAAGTGGTACTGCAAAAGATTTACTTCAAGACATCTACACAGGTCGGAAGGTTCTAAGGTTTGTCATGTGTTGAAGTAATTTTTTTTTTTGCAGTGCTACTTGATAATGACCTCAAGGTTTTTGTTGATTGTATTTGGACAGACTTATCATTCCTTAATCATGGTGAATAATCTTGGTTTTTGTGTAAGTCTAACGAGTATTCTGAGTACCGCTATTTTGTACATATTTTATGAGTGTCCTTTCAATTAATCAATTTTGTTACCAACCATTGTACAATGTTAAAAAATGCCGCAATTCGTTGAACTTCGTAGCTTACATATTCTTCAGACAAGTCCAGTTGTGATGTGTTTTTAAACACAGATCTTCACGTGGACATCGTCTGAATAATATTAAATTTGCTTCCCTCATTGTCTATGTGTATGGAAACATAGAAGAAAATTATTATTTTACTGCTCTTATTTTCAACGCTGAGCTCTATTTCTTGATGTAGTGAATGGTTGGCTGCTGGACGAAGATGAGCACTTCGGGATAGTAAAAGGATGTTAAATCAATTAGTTTATAAGGTGACATACTGACATAGTACGTGTCTGGTAACACGGTGAAAGGGGTAAATATAATTTTGTAATAGTATGTGGGTATATAATGTGAATCGGGAGCAGATAAATTAAATAAATGTCAGTAATCCTTTTTTTTCGTAAGTATCAACTTTTCCGTAAACTTCATAATGTTTAGTCACAATCTAGGAATGAACTGAGTGTTGTTGTTTCAGCCATAAAACAGATGACTTGTTTTATAGAAATCTCTTATTCCTCTCGCTTTCCGATTCTCTTCATTTTAGAATGATTGCTGCATCTTATATCACCAACAATCTGCAGTATACATTCGTGCCTAGACTTAAATTTGGAGTTCCTTTCTTTTACCACACCTTAAACCGAAGTTTTCAGCAATAATCCATGTCCTAATATGCACTCAGTCATTCTAACACTTCGACTCAATAAATTTTTCTCATTGATTTGTTGCAAAATTCTTTCATTTTCTTTCTCGAGCAGTCTTTTGAGCTTCATCAGCTTTCTGTATCATAATATTTTACAGGTTTCAAATCATTTCAGTTCTGACTTCCCCACTGTTCATGTTTCCCACTCATACAGACATATTTTCATGTCTATTTGTCTGGTCTAAGGACTTACATCTTTGGATGATGGCAACCGTTTCTTTACATTAAAAATCTTTTAATCGCGTGAAATTCTTGCTACATTGTTTTTTATTCACCACACGTCTCAATGTGTTCCACTTCTGGAATTCACCCGCTTCCTTCCTCTACAATGTTACCTTTCGCTTTTATTTATGTGAATATTGTAGCTATCAGCTAGTTGTCATTTCATTTCATTGAGCATCTAATTCAATTACTGTTTCCTTTTGGGGAATACTGACGTGCCACCAGCAAGCCGAATAACGCTTCAGTACGTAAATTAAATATAAGTGCTGACAATGAGCAACACTTAACCACACCTTTCCAGATTTAGGCTTCTTGTACCATTCTGGCAGTGCTGACTACGCCTTCTGCATTACTGGAATGACAACACCTGATATTTTTAAAAGGTTTCTCTTAATTTACGAATGCTGTGATGTTTCCTTGTTGTTCTTAAATCTTCCATTTATTAATAGCCGCACTGCTGAAATTGCGTCTCGTAAAACCAGTCACGTCTGTTCCTATTCTTTTTTTCAATTTCTTTTCCTTTCTTCAATAAAGCACTTTTGTGAACTTTTTTAACGTAAGTGACGCTATACGCAATTTTGTTTATTTAGGCTGTAGAATTAGTTTCTGACCATTTTAAAATATACCAGATTTATTTCGGGTTTACTCGTTAAGGGGTTTCAGTACACGATGTAGCTATGAGCGGGTGAATGAATAAATAAAGAGAGGAAGAATTGTTTGAAAATCCTCCACTGGAGTGACATAAACAGAAATTTATAATCAGGTTTCGGGAACAAGGAATCAAACACAGTTCTTCTGAATTCAAATCTTATGTTTCACTACGATGAATGGTTCCAGTAGCTAGCTCCGGGAGAGATACAAAACTGTTTCTAAAGAATCCGCATGTTCCTAAGCAGT
Source organism: Schistocerca serialis cubense (assembly GCF_023864345.2). Lineage (NCBI taxonomy): Eukaryota > Metazoa > Arthropoda > Insecta > Orthoptera > Acrididae > Schistocerca > Schistocerca serialis. The sequence continues at coordinate 577,515,166 of NC_064639.1, forward strand.
ACACTGATAGTACCCATTGCAACATATAAACCGGTAAAGTAACTTGTAAAGCCTGAGCCATATCTGTTGCCACAGCAATGTTTCCGATCAAAGCTATTCCTTGCCAGAACTTAGCGTGGACAATAGGACCACTATAAGCTTACCAAATTTATCAGTAAATTTTACTGTCTTCTTCTAAGAAGGGATGCATATATCAGTAACATCAATCAGCAATGAAATATTGCCAATTTATCTGCATTAAGAGTGTACTGTTATTTCTGCACGCTTCTCTAATATTTTCTATTCTGATGGACTATGTGTAGATGCTATTCACAGCTTATTTAACCTGAAACGTTAGCCCTCCATTTACAAAATCGCTGTATTTGATCCGTCCAAACGTCGCAATAGCATGTTCGAGTGAAATAAATTTCTCTAACGTGTGCAGCAATCGATTTCAGACCTGCCGGAAGGTTTCAGAAGCTCTGACCAGCGTTGAGAGAAATGTTGCTGTCATTAACAGAGTAGTAACTGCGCTTAATATGGTGCACCGACCTGCAGCTCATCTTGCATTCCAAGAGCGTAAAAAAGAAGGAAGTCTCGATGTGGGTTTTAAACCAGCACCCGCTCTTGAAAAAGGCCCGGCGCATGCCTTCCGTGGTTGGAAGAGAGTGTTCGCTCGACTTCCATGGAGAGAAATTTAAAACCTGCTAACATACTCCCAGGATATATTAGTCTTGTTAGCTACAAACTTTACTGCCTGTGCACCGGAGAGCGCTTTTTTGTCGCGTCCGTGTTCGGGACTCAGCGAATGAATGTGTTCTTTTTAAAAAGTAATGTTGGAAACGTCTGGTTTCGAATGTATTTAGCATAATTCAGTAGTGCAAGTTATCTCGATGTGGGATTGTCAGCAGTACATCATAGGATTAAAGCTGAGGTTTTTTGAAGAAAAAGTTATCGAGACGGCGAACAAATTTAGCTTACTTATTTTATAAGTACTATAGGCGTTCAATAAGTAATGCAACACATTATTTTGTGAAAGCAGGTTCGTTTTATTCGGGATTTCCCACTCTTCCGGCTACAAAAACCTAGTTTTCAATATAATCTTCCTTAAATGCGACGGCCTTACGGTACCTTACTGGGAGGACCTGTATTCCCATGTGATACCACTCTGCTAGTTGAAGTTTTGCTGTATCAGTAGCCTCCTTCACTGGGCCAAACAGATGGAATATATGAGATACGGGCTCTAGAGCGGATGAGGAAGAACGATCGACTGAAGTTTTGTGAGCTCCTCTCGTGTGCAAACAATTGTGTGAGGCCTTGCGTTGTCATGAAGAAGGAGAAGTTTGTTTGGGTTTTGGTGGCGACGAACAAGCTGAAGCCGTTTCTTCAATTTCTTGATGGTAGCGCAATACACTTGCTAGTTGATCGTTGCAACATGAGGGAGGACATCAAACAGAGTAACCCCTTCAGCGTCCCAGAAGACTGTCGCCACGACTTTACCGATTGGGGGTTCGGCTTGTGGACAGATGGTATAATTCCAGGGATTGCGGATTTGTTTCTGGTTCGAAATGATGAATCCATGTCTCATCGCCTGCTACGATGTTCTACAAAACATTGTCGCTATCAGTGTCGTAACGTGCAGCCAGTTCCGCATAGATGGTCCTTCGTTACTCTTGTATTGTATTGTATGTTAACCGGAGACCTAGAAACGACGGAGAGGCTCCGTCCCCACCACATCAGCAGTGGTCCACAACCCCACGACGACTACCGCAGTCTACTTTACCCCCCCCCCCCCCCCCCCCCCCCTCCCAGGGAACGTCTCACACCAGACGAGTGTAACCCCTATGTTTGCGTGGTAGAGTAATGGTGGTGTACGCGTACGTGGAGAACTTGTTTGCGCAGCAATCGCCGCCATAGTGTAGTTGAGGCGGAATAAGGAGAACCAGCCCGCATTCGCCGAGGCAGATGGAAAACCGCCTAAAAACCATCCACAGACTGGCCGACTCACCGGACCTCGACCTCCGGGCGGATCCGTGCCGGGTACCAGGCGCTCCCTCCCACTCCGGAAAGCCGTGTGTTAGACCGCTCGGCTAACTGGGCGGGCCTTCATTGCTCTTCAAGGTCTTCTGTTACGCGGCGAGGAATCCAGGCGGCATATATCTTTGAGTACCCCACGTGGTGGACGAATGTGTCAGCACTACCAACAGAGACGTCAGGTTGTGCAGCCCGTAGATCATCTTGAATGAAAGTGTCCACACGTTCCAACATTGCAGGGGTCACAGATGTGTGCTGCCGGCTAGATCGGACAGGTTTGTGCTATCTTGTTGCTACGATGAAAGAAGACGCACCCTATTACTCACCGTGCTTTTGTTCATAGCCTGTGATGCTGTTGGTTTTCGTCAAAAGAATCTCAGTGACTGTCTTCTGCTTGGAGCACACCTTCATTGTAGAGGCCTATGAAAATATAGGGGCTGAAACGAGAATATTCCACGATGTCCCACGTGAAATTCCCCCAATTTTTCAACCGAATCTGGTCGAGACAGAAAAAGTGTTGCGTTACTTATTGAACGCCATTCGTACTTACTAAGGATAGCGTAGAGAGCTGCATTAAACAAGACTTCAGACTGAAGGTCACAATAGTAAAAAGGTGTGTATAACAACAAATATTCAAGGAAGAAGACGAACTATGGCCTTTGTGCGAGCAAAAACTATCCCTATTATTTTAAGCAGCGTTGTGTACACAACAGTGTTACCAGATTTGCTTTAGTACGAAAATAAAATAGTCATCACTGTTTGATGAAGCACGCCTCTGACCAACGAAGAACACCGCGAAGAAATTTTGGAACGTTCCTTTCGTTCGTGTCTCGGAGCCTGTTCGGCGTCGTGCTAAGCCCACATTCGTCGTCACAGCCTCCATCCACGTACTCTTGGCGATGAACGGTGAGCGAGACGTACTGCTCCTGAGATTTAATCGAAAACGTTTCTTGGTGAACCCTGTTTAATTCTCTGCACTGATACTCACGTTAAATCTGTCTAAATGAATGTCTTCAGCCTCGCTTCGACCCGCGAGACTGGGTGCTTGCTACAGCTCCAAACTCGATACTCAAAAGCCCTGTAGCTGTCTAATTATTTACAAGAAATATTGCGAGATCCGACCACTGGACTGGAATATGTTCAGCGCGGTAGTGCCAATAATATTTTATGGACAAATTTTTGAGAATATGGTAGAGAAGTATCGCAGTAGCCGCTGATCGCCGACCAGCGCAGGGCGTTGGCATTCCGATAACCGTAACAGAGCTATTGATTTACTGCTGGACGGGCGAGCAGTGCACCGTTAAGGCGCGGTTCTTGCCGTACAGGAAAGGAGGTTTCTCCACCGACGGGTTTCAGTAGTGTTCCTGAAAATGTGATGAGAAGCGGCACATTGGCATAATAGGACCGCTGGTATTCCACACAAATAGTTGAAATTTTGATAGCAAATTAATTCGAAGCCCAGCAGTTATAAGAGAAAGTGGGTTCTACGCCAAGCGTGGGGATGGCATGGGGCAGCCAACAGCAGTCACTAGTTTAGGTCTCCGTCGTGATACCTGCGCCTGGCAATGAGTCCGCTAGCTGTGGTGTAGGAGTGCGTTCTTTATTAGTAGTCAAAACGTCATCAGTCCCGGGTTCGAAAACCGGCACCGCTAAAATTTTCAAATAATCAGTACTGGCGGTCGAAAACTTCCGGCATAAGAAGTCACCCTCATTCTGCCAACGGCCTTTTCAAAGAGGGTAGAGAAGCGGACAGAGGTTCGGGGCACTCTCTTGTCTTTCGCGTGGGAAACAGTCCCTAAAGGCGGAAGAATCAGCTATGATCAACGGCATAAGGATTCAGAAGGCAATGGAAACCACTGCATTAAAGACACATAATGTGTATCCATAGGATATGTGAATGAAAAAGTGTCATGGTGATCTCTCCATTCGCAAAAGATTCTGGAATAGTTCCTCATTTGGATCTCCGGGAGGGATCTGACAAGGGAGAGGTGATCATAAGAAAAAGCTCCAATAACCAAAGGGAGGATAACGTTCTACGAGTCGGGGCGTAGAATGACAGAAGCTTGAACGTGGTAGGAAACTAGAAAATCTATAAAGGGAAATGCAAAGGCTCAGTCTAGATATATTAGGGGTCAGTGAAGCGAAGTGGAAAGAAGACATGGATTTCTGGTCAGATGAGTATAGAGTAATATCAACAGCAGCAGAAAATGGTATAACGGCAGTAGGATTCGTTATGAATAGGAAGGTTGGGCAGAGAATGCGGTACTGTGAACAGTTCAGTGATAGGGTTATTCTTATCAGATTCGACAGCAAAACAATACCGACAACGGTTCAGGTATACATGCCGAGGTCGAAAGTTGGAGATGAGGAGCTAGAGAAAGTATATGAGGATACTGAAACGATAATACAGTATGTAAAGGGAGATGACAGTCTAATAATCATGGGGGACTGGAATGCAGTTATAGGGGAAGGAGTAGAAGAAAAGGTTACACTAGAATATGGGCTTGGGCCAAGGAACGAGAGAGGAGAAAGACTAATTGAGTTCTGTCATAAATTTCAGCTAGTAATGGCGAATACTTTGTTCAAGAATCACAATAGGAGAAGGTATACTTGGAAAAGGGCGAGTGATACGGGAAAATTTCAGTTACATTACATCATGGTCAGACGGGGATTCCGAAATCAGATACTGAATTGTAAGGCGTACCAAGGAGCAGATATAGACTTAGATCACAATGTAGTAGTGATGAAGAGTAGGCTGAAGTTTAAGAGTTTAGTCAGGAAGAATCAGTACGCAAAGAAGTGGGATACGGAAGTACTAAGGAACGGTGAGATACGCTTGAATTTCTCTAAGGCCAGAGATACAACAGTAGGGAATGGCTGAGTAGGTATAACAGTTGAAGAGGAATGGACATCTCTAAGGTACAAGGCGCTGAGGACTGATATAAATAATTAGAGCAGGGAAGCTAAGACGAAATGGCTGCATGAACAATGTGAACAAATCGAAAATGAAATAATCGTCGGAAGGACTGACACGGCATACAGGAAAGCCAAAACAATCTTCGATGAAACTGAAAACTTGGCTGGAAACGTTAAGAGAGAAGCGAGAATTCCGCTGTTAAATGCACAGGAGAGAGCGGATAGGTGGAAAGAGTGCACTGAAGGCCTCTATGAGGAGAAAATTTGATGTTATAGAAGAAGAACCAGGAGTCGAGTTTGAAGAGATAGGGGATCCAGAATTAGGATAAGAATTTAAGAGAGCTTTCGATGACTTAAGATGAAATAAGGCAGAAGGGATAGATAATATTCCATCAGTATTTCTAACTATTCAAGTTCGTTTGTAGAATGTATGAGTCTGGCGACATACCATCTGACTTTCGAAAAAGTATCATCCACACAATTACGAAGACTACAAGAGCTGACAAGTGCGAGAATTATCACACAATCAGCTTAACATCTCATGCATCCAAGCTGCTGGCAAAAATAATACACAGAAGAATGGAAGAGAAAATTGAGGATGCGCTAGATTACGATCAGTTTGGCTTTAGGAGAGGTAAAGGCACCAGAGAAGCAATTCAGACATAGCGGTTGATAATGGAAGCAAGACTAATGAAAAATCAAGATACGTTCGTAGGATTTGTCGACCTGGAAAAGGCGTTCTACAATGTGAAATGGTGCAAGACGTTCGAAATTCTGAGAAAAATAGATATAAGCTATAGTTAGAGACCGGTAATATACAATATGTACATGAGCCAAGAGGGAATAATAAGAGTGGACTACCAAGAGCGAAGTGCTCGGATTAAAAAGGGTGTAACACAGGGATGTAGTCTTTCGCCTCTACTGTTCAATCCGTACAACGAAGAAGCAATGATGAAAATAAAAGAAAGGTTCAGGAGTGGAATTAAAATTCACGGTGAAAGAATATCAATGATACGATTCGCCGTTGGCATTGCTATCCTGAGTGAAACGAAAGAAGAATTACATGATCTGCTGATTGAAATGAACAGTCTATTGAGTATAGAGTACGGACCGTGAGTAAATTGAAGAAAGACGAGACTAATGAGAAGTAGTAGAAATGATAACAGCGAGAAACTTAACATCAGAATTGATGGTCACGAAGTAGATGCTACCTTGGCAGCATAATAACCAATGACGGACGGAGCAAGGAGGACATCAAAAGCAGACTAGCACTGGCAAAAAGGTCTTCTTGGCCAAGAGAAGTCTACTAGAATCAAACACAGGGCATAATTTGAGTAAGAAATTTTTGAGAATGTACGTCTGAAGCACAACATTGTATGGTAATGAAATACAGACTGTGGGAAAATCGGAACAGAAGAGAATCGAACCATTTGAGATGTGGTGCTACAGAGGAAATTAGGTGGTCTGATAAGGTAAGGAATGCGGAGGTTCTGTGCAGAATCAGAGAGGAAAGGAATATGTGGAAAACACTGACAAAGAAAAGGGAATCAGTTAAGACATCAGGGAATGACTTCCATGGTACTATAGGGAACTGTAGAGGGCAGAAACTTCAGAGGAAGATAAACATTGGAATACATCCAGGAAATAATTGAGGACGTGCGTCGCAAGTGCTTTTCTGAGATGAAGAGGTTGCCACAGGAGAGGAATTCGAGGCGGACCGCATCAAACCAATTAAATGAGTCAAAAAAAAATGCCGGATTTATGCCACGTCTGAGCAGAGCCCTCCCAGGCTCACTCCATCAGCAACCCAGATTACAACCCAGGAAGGATGGGGTCATACCCTGGGCACTGCAGACGCTATTTGCTAATGTGATGTGGGTGCCGCCGTATCGCACGCCTTCGGCCACTGGGACGCAGCCATTCAACACAGCGCGCTATTGTTGCGGGATTCCCGGTATGGATGGCGGTTATCGATGAAACAATCGGTTTTCGGTTATACTGTTTTCTTTGCCTTCATTTTAACATGACTGTTGGAACCACTTAGATTAACTGGTTTCTGATATAGCCGATTTTCAATCTTTTATTGCTATTATTTGCAAGCAATAAACGTAGACAGAATGAGATTTTCACTCTGCAGCGGAGTGTGCGCTGATATGAAACTTCCTGGCAGATTGAAACTGTGTGCCCGACCGAGACTCGTAGACTCCAAAAACTGAAAAATTCTAGTGTAGGTGAAGGCGCAGGAGATACTGATCGATGTGGGTTGAGGCTGTGGCAGAAATCTGTCTCTTTCCACAAAGATGACGAAGATCAAGCAGACGAGTGCAGCAATGGCGAGAGCGAAAGGCTACAAGTTGATGACTTCCCTGCATCGTTTCTTTGATAAGATCAATTTCCTTTTAAAGCAAATGGAACAGTGTACTTCATTGCTACCGCACTTCCGAAAATACTTCGAGACTCGGCGTGGTGCCAGCCTGCAACGCAAACAATGTCAAGGACGACAGCGCGAAACTACGGAATAGACCAGGTGGTGGGCGCAAGACTTGCGCACTGCACGTAACAGGGTACCGTCTAATTGACCACGCCACAAGGCAACTAAAAGAATGCAAAAATGAAGCACAGAGTGTACTCGTATATACAGAACTCTGCAAACATATTATGTAGACATTACAAAAATGCCAAAAATAATACATCCATTACATTTTGCTTCGAAACATGTCAGACTTGAAATCCTCCTGAATGTATATACGTCATCGTAAAAAATAGACCTTTCAACTGTAGAGATACAGTAGCATCAGACGAGTGCGAAGAGCAAATTACGTGAAATGTTACCAATGTTAACATCATTTACGTAAATTGTTATGAAACGATGTTCTAGCACACTACATGTGAACTAAGGCCGATGGCGCGAAAATACATTCACAAGTCAAGAGTGCCTGTACACTACCCACATACAGTACATTCCAGAGATAGTAGTTGTAAGCTTCTTATCATAACATCTTTTTACATCAGCTGACAAAATACAGTTGTATAGGTGGTGATACAGTCGTAAGACGCAAAGGGACAGGATACGAAAATTTATTAATAACAAAATAGAGTAAAAATACAAATGTTATCTATTCTAATGTTCTCACACAGGTTTGGGTACTCTTACAGAATATGGTGTGGTGTCTAGAAAGCCTGCATACTCGGACCGCTAGACAAACCAATCGTATTAATGAGTTTTATTACAAAAAGAAAATTAGAATACTTTGCAGTTACACTGATGTATCGCGAGGAAAGGGCGTTGTACAAAATAGTCAAGCTACTTCAGTACAGACAATCCCAGTCTGCGCTACATAGAGAGTACAAGGGATATGAATATTGTTGACGCTGCTATACAAACCGCTAATCTTGAAGCTGCTATTGAACTGGGGCGACACCAATCGGTCGCGGCACTTATGTCCTCTTTACCTAGGGGCCGCTGCTGTCGCGTTGTCGTCCTGGAGAGTGGTCCGGTCAGTGTACGATTGGCTGATCTCTTCTCACAGCCTTCTTTCCCCTGTCGTTCCCGACTGGTGTGCCGGCGCTTGACATGGCAACAGTAATCTTTGTTTGCCTATACATTGCAACTGACGAAAAAACATACAAGGCGCGAATTGTGCGCCAGTGATACAGCCAGCAGTGCAGCACAGCAAATTTGGATAATACATCACAAGACGCTACGTCATAAATACGGTATATATCTTCTTACCAAACCAATGTCGATATCTAAAAGCATATAGTTATAAATTCCAAAGTACTTAAAATAATTCTGATAAAAATATAAATTGATCATTATGCAATAATATGATGCACGGCTAAAATAGATTAAATACGGCAAGACATAGTCTCCGGATATAGTCAATGGCGAATATGATATCCAATAAAAAAATTTAAATGCTCGTCTGTTTAAAATCGTAAATCCCCTAAAGCTCTTCACCGATCGTCTTGAAATTTTGTCACAACGCTGTATCCAGATACGCAAATGTTTTTATATACATACTAGAGAGCCACGAATAATATGTAAATATATATAGGAAAACTATAGATAAAAATGTGAATGATCGAATGTTCAAAGTCTTAAATCTCCAAAAGTTCTTTAAAAATTACTTCAAAATTTCGACACAACATGGATCCGAATTCACACTTATTTTTATATAAGTATTTTTTAAAAACTACTGACATAAAAATAAATATGTAAAATATAATGGGGAAACATTTTTACCAAAAATCTCATAAAAGTACTCGACAGATTGACTTCAAGTCTTTACACATTTGTGTAATAAACGTTTGGACTCACATGGGCTATGCCTTGTTATCAAGAAGAAAGTTGTATTTATGGCTTATCAGTTAATGATTAGCATACTCCTACAGAATCTGAATTTGGAAAAACTATAAACAAGGATTTAGGTCAGAGAGAGGAGATAAGAGGTGGGAGGAAATGGACATAAAATCCGGAAAGGAGGAGATGGACAGAGAGAGGGGTTGGAGGAGATGATGGAAGGAGAGAAGGGGAAGGAGGAAGAGTTGGACAAATAAAGGGGGAGTGGGAGATGGACAGGGAAAGGAGGGAGAATGAGATAGGTCATATACACAAGTCCCATACATATTAGAAATGCGTGCTTTCTCTTTTCTTTCATTTCCATTTAACCAGACTGAGCCCACAGCGATGTGTGGTCAGAAATATCTAGTAATGATAATGTGTTTGTACGTGAATGTGCGGAATTTAATAAATGCCACTGTCATTAGCAGCTTCCAAATTGCATTCTTGTCATATATGAATAATGATATTTTATAGAAACATGTTTCCCGATGGACTTAATGTGGACAAAAGCTGACTGGTCCAAGGAAGAGCGAGAAACAATTCAATAACATTAGGAGACGAGATAGAAGAAAGCAGGAATACAAACGGATAAGAAAAGTATGACTGGTTTACAGTTCGACTGATATACTGGATCACTTGGGACATGACTGTGATATACTGTCACTCTGACAATGCCCATAACCTAAAGCTAAGGTTAAGAAATTGAATCAGTAAAGAAGGAATGACAGAGGGATATATCCTCAGTATGTGATCTGTTTAGTATAATATTCATTTGTGCAAAGCCTATTTTAGTCCGACCTCTGGATCGGTAGATATTTGAATTTCAAGTGAGCGTCCGCAACAGAATTCCATGGTTGTACGACTGTCGTTTCCGGCCGTCATACCGTGGGGGCTGCCAGGCATCCAGGATGAACGCAAGTCAGCCATACTGCGGAGGGCTGCCAGGTGTCCAGGATGAACTCAAGTCAGCCGTACCGTGGAGGGCTGCCAGGCGCCCAGGATAACTGCAAGTCACCCGTACCATGGAGGGCTGCCAGGCATCCAGGATGAATGCAAGTCAGCCGTACCAAGGAAGGCTTGAAAGGCGTCCAGGATGAATGCTAGTCATCCATAACATGGAGGGCTGCCAGGCGTACAGGATTAACGCAAGTCACCCATACAGTGGAGGGCTGCCAGGCCTCCAGGGTGAATGCAAGTCACCCGTACCGTGGTGGGCTGCCAGTCCTCCATGATGAACGCAAGTCACCCATACCGTGGAGGGCTGCCAGGTGTCCAGGATGGATGCAAGTCACCTGTCAGTGGAGGGCTGCCAGGGGTCCAGGATGAACGCAAGTCACTTGTACCGTGGAGGCCTGCCAGGCGTCCAGGATTAACCCAAGTCACCCATACCGTGGAGGGCTGCAGAGGCATCCAGGATGAACGTAAGTCACCTGTACCATGGAGGTCTGACAGGCATGCAGGATGAACGCAAGTCACCTGTACTGAATAGGGCTACCAGGCTCCCAGGATGAACGCAAGTCACCCGTACCGTGGAGGGCAGCCAGGCGTCCAGGATGAACGCAAGTCATCATGGCAGGGCCGGAGCCAATGTTAGAAGTGTTCTGGAGACTTGGCCCAAGGATACTAAGGGAAAAACTAAAACTAAGATATAGTTAGCAGTGCAGACACCACTTAGCAAGAGGCAGCTGAATTCGTCAAAAAGCTCTGAAGGGCAGATGAAGAAACTTAGTCCATCCAGAAAAATGTGTTTGCGGAGGCTGCACAATTGTAAAATTATTTCAAGCATTGTTACTGGAGGTTCGTAATGGAGGAACCAGCAGGTAGCACAATCAAATCAGAATTGTAGATATTAGGAAAAGTGAATTATCTGACGACACAGTCGGCGCAAAAGTTAAAAATACTGGACACAAAGCATCCGTGGAGGTATAACGCATCAGGTGTTGACTGAGGATAGACCTGTAGCTGAGGGCCATTCCCCCTCAGTTGTTTTTGTTGTTCATGTTATGCTATCAGAGTCAAAATACCAACAGGAAGCTACTTTAATTGGTGTTTGAAGTTATATTTTTGATTCTGACAACAACTACAGGCTTAAACATAGACAGCTTAAATAAACAAAGCTTGTGGTGCAGTATTACAATCATCTCTCACTTTGCTGATTGGTAAGTAGGATGATGCTTATGATCCTGTAATGGACATCCGAGCATTATGTTAAGTAGTCGCTGGTGACCAGTTTGGTAGCGACTGGGGTATCAATTTTTAAGCTCTGGCGACGCGTATCGATTTTTTTTCGACAGGAGTCACGCTCCTCCCAAAGAAAGAGAAAAACATTGCAGCTGATTTCCTTGTGAGTGCTATTTCAGCTACCCGTTGAGCTGACGTTTTTAACTTCTTTCCCCATTAAACTTAAGTTAAATTATCATGACTGAATGATATCTAGTAACTTGAATGGAAACCTTTCCGAGAGAGAAGCCGCTTCCCCAATACTTTAACACTAATATCTCCCACATCCCAGATGTAAGTGAAGAGTGTGCACCGAGGTGGAGTGAGGAGTCAGCAAAGGCCAGGAAAGGAAGCAACACTGTGGAACGAGAAGATGGGCAGTTATCGTGTGCCTGCTATACAGCACTGGCTGACTCTCTCTCTCTCTCTCTACCTCTTCCTCTAACGCTGGGCCGTGTACCGAGGACGGCGATGAATGTGGAAGTGACGGCTACGCTCTGGCCGGAGTGGCAATGGGTTGAGGAGCACACAGTCTCTAGCACAGACTGAACTGCTCTGCGGATCGAAACACTGGAAAAGGCCATTTAAGATGGTTTCCTTTTGTCGTGATGAGCGGCAGGAGTGTGCTTAGCGGTGTTTGAATGGCGTTGTTTGGCAGGTATTGGTTTGCTCACAAGATTGAATTTGTTAGTTGCGGTTCTGATCAGCATTCCCTGTTCATATGGTAGTAGCTTGTGTCCTAGAATAGAATATTGTGTTCCCCACTGTTCTGATCATTGGATTTCTGTCTACTATAGCTACTCTAACTTTTTGCTTATGTAGGAGTACCAGGATTTGGCGTGTTATGGTTGTCAGCAATGTAGCATTAAGACTTTTATTTAAATGTTTACGTATCTTGACACTGTACACATTATAGTGTAATATTTAGTTTTATTAAAGACGGGCACATGTAACTATTTTGTCAAGGCATTTAAAGCTCAGATGGCGTCACATATTATTTTACTTGAAATTTTGCCCTTTTTGTGGTATCGAGGCTTAACTTCTGTCTACTGAACTCTTCTTATAAGGATAGTAAATAACAGTAGTTTTTTTTAACAACATTAATTGAATTGCTATTTAGATGCTTGGTTACTGTGGTCTGTTAACTTGTGCTATCTTGATTATGCTAAGGTGGCTCTCGGAGTGAGGGATAAAACTCTGGATCTGGTTGTTGTTAATAATATTTATAAAGTGTTACTTGTCCAACTGCAGCATTTTCCACAGTCCATTTCATTGTCACCACAATTTCATTAGCAGTAGAGTATAGTCTTAATGGGCGCCAGACATTAATTAGAATTTATTGTGTCTTAATTGCATTTGTAAGATCCTTACTGAGTGTGCAATTTGTTACCGTTGCTGGTATGGAACCAAGGGAGGTACAAGAAGCGAGCGACCTCCGGAAAAAGCAAGTGCACTATAAACTGGCTATTTGTGGACAGTCAACGAAAGGCAGCTTAGGTATCCAGGCACGTAGGTCCCTTCGAGCGTTTGACAAGCCGATCGCTGTCGGCCCGGTGCAGCTCGGCGAGGTGAGTGCGGCTGCTAATACACTCCTGGAAATAGAAAAAAGAACACATTGACACCGGTGTGTTAGACCCACCATACTTGCTCCGGACACTGCGAGAGGGCTGTACAAGCAATGATCACACGCACGGCACAGCGGACACACCAGGAACCGCGGTGTTGGCCGTCGAATGGCGCTAGCTGCGCAGCATTTGTGCACCGCCGCCGTCAGTGTCAGCCAGTTTGCCGTGGCATACGGAGCTCCATCGCAGTCTTTAACACTGGTAGCATGCCGCGACAGCGTGGACGTGAACCGTATGTGCAGTTGATGGACTTTGAGCGAGGGCGTATAGTGGGCATGCGGGAGGCCGGGTGGACGTCCCGCCGAATTGCTCAACACGTGGGGCGTGAGGTCCCCACAGTACATCGATGTTGTCGCCAGTGGTCGGCGGAAGGTGCACGTGCCCGTCGACCTGGGACCGGACCGCAGCGACGCACGGATGCACGCCAAGACCGTAGGATCCCACGCAGTGCCGTAGGGGACCGCACCGCCACTTCCCAGCAAATTACGGACACTGTTGCTCCTGGGGTATCGGCGAGGACCATTCACAACCGTCTCCATGAAGCTGGGCTACGGTCCCGCACACCGTTAGGCCGTCTTCCGCTCACGCCCCAACATCGTGCAGCCCGCCTCCAGTGGTGTCGCGACAGGCGTGAATGGAGGGACGAATGGAGACGTGTCGTCTTCAGCGATGAGAGTCGCTTCTGCCTTGGTGCCAATGATGGTCGTATGCGTGTTTGGCGCCGTGCAGGTGAGCGCCACAATCAGGACTGCATACGACCGAGGCACACGGGGCCAACACCCGGCATCATGGTGTGGGGAGCGATCTCCTACACTGGCCGTACACCACTGGTGATCGTCGAGGGGACACTGAATAGTGCACGGTACATCCAAACCGTCATCGAACCCATCGTTCTACCATTCCTAGACCGGCAAGGGAACTTGCTGTTCCAACAGGACAATGCACGTCCGCATGTATCCCGTGCCACCCAACGTGCTCTAGATGGTGTAAGTCAACTACCCTGGCCAGCAAGATCTCCGGATCTGTCCCCCATTGAGCATGTTTGGGACTGGATGAAGCGTCGTCTCACGCGGTCTGCACGTCCAGCACGAACGCTGGTCCAACTGAGGCGCCAGGTGGAAATGGCATGGCAAGCCGTTCCACAGGACTACATCCAGCATCTCTACGATCGTCTCCATGGGAGAATAGCAGCCTGCATTGCTGCGAAAGGTGGATATACACTGTACTAGTGCTGACATTGTGCATGCTCTGTTGCCTGTGTCTATGTGCCTGTGGTTCTGTCAGTGTGATCATGTGATGTATCTGACCCCAGGAATGTGTCAATAAAGTTTGCCCTTCCTGGGACAATGAATTCACGGTGTTCTTATTTCAATTTCCAGGAGTGTACATTAGCGTTGATCTCTCTTATTTAGACTATTTGTTGGTCTTCTTATAAGGAGACAGTCTCAGCTTAGAGCCACGGATTTTAAAGCTGTTTTGGGAGAAGGAAGTGCTCATCGTAAGTAAACTAAAGACCTCACTTTTTGGCCGCCAACGCTCAGCTGATTTCGAGGAAAATCGATTAGAATAATGTGAAGCGATTCATATACCCGTACTGCTGCATAACTATCGTCAAGGCTGCGTGGCTCAGAGGGTGAGCACGGGTCGGGATGTTCTGTTTCTTTCCTTTTTTTACTTTTATATTACTATCTCACGCCGAATTATTCATTCTTCCACGATTCTGTCGACTAATCTCTGGATTGGAACGCTATTAATGTACATTGCTTTTCTTTTGACTAAATCTGCCTCAAAAAAATTTCACTCTCGATTTCTGTATATTTCAGAACTTTTATAACTGTGTCCCCACTACCTCGTACAAATCGCGTGATTCCCTTTATACCCGCAACTCCGCCCTCGTATACAGTCCGTTATTTCCTCTACATCTACAACCATCCTCGAGGTTGCCATCGTTGGGAAGAAAGCAATTCAGCGTGACATGATCGTGCGCGCAGTGCGGATCAAACATTTGTCAAAACTCTATAAACGGAAAGGTTGGCAAGTGTGTGAATCGAATCACTGTTTTGGTGTGTGATAAGAAAAGAACAGAAATGGAAGAAAAACTGGACCTTCCACCAGTACGAAAGAGGTTCCCCGTGAGACCTCGTTGGAAGCTGAAAAATTCAAAGGCGAACGCTCTTCTTGTAGCGAATGCGATTTACCGCCCACACGATCTCATTACAGACCAGCCTTCGAGTGAAGTTAATTCTACTTCCTTAGAAATGGCCAAAGAAATGAACAGAGCTACAGTGGCAATGCTAAACGTAAATTTCCTTTCCTTTGAAGAAGGGTTCATCCTTGCAGATGAATCAGTTACTAAAGGGTTATTCGATGAGATATGTTTCACTGTCTTTGTATGTAATATTGTAATGACCTGTCGTTTAATTTTTTTATTTTTTGCCCCAGTGTACAGATGAGCCAAGTGTGGAAGAATATGATCTGAAAAATCACGGAAAATTACGCATGAAGGGGAGTGAAACAGCGGAATCATCAGTCCTTCCTTCAGCAAGCCAAGCAACATGATTGCCAAGCAGTCGCGCCGCAATATCGAGCGGGAGACTTTGTCTACCTGAGCAGCGTAGTGCTAAAGAAGTCGCAGGTCAAAAAGCTTAAGAAGTTTTGGAAGGGACCATATCCGATATTGGAGGTGGTGTCACCTGTCACTCTAAAGCTCCAACTGCATTTTCGTTCTGTTGTCGTCCATGTCAACCGTGTAAAGCCCTACCTGGGTAGATTCCCTGTAGCAACGCAGGACGACGACGAGGACCGACCGAGGGGCAGACCAGCTGCTCCAAAATCCAGCAGCCGAGCACCGCGAGTTCACAGTCCAGACTTCGAGCCCGAGGCGTCGCCGCCGCCAACCCAGCGATCCAGCCCAAGGCACACTTACAACCTCCGTAAGCGTGTGTAGTGTGAGTGAATGCAAGTTGTGTTGCGTTTAGCCGAGTGCATATGTGAATGTGCTGTGCAACATAAAATCGCAGCTATTGCGCAAGGTGCTCAAGTGTAAATAATATCTGTTCAAAAATGGTTCAAATGGCTCTGAGCACTATGGGACTTAACATCTGTGGTCATCAGTCCCCTAGAACTTAGAACTACTTAAACCTAACTAACCTAAGGACATCACACACATCCATGCCCGAGGCAGGATTCGAACCTGCGACCGTAGCAGTCGCGCGGTTCCGGACTGAGCGCCTAGAACCGCGAGACCACCGCGGCCGGCAAATAATATCTGTTCCACAGGTCGCCGAAAACGCATATTTCTTCATATTCATTGTTTAATTCTAGTGTGTAGAACTTACTAACCATGTTTACTGTAATTCCATTCTTTGTTATGTTAGTGTGTTCCATTAATGCTGTAGACGTAGTATCACAGAATGCAGGTGTGTTGTTTGAACCACAACCAGACATGGTAGCCTCAACGCACAGTGCTACAATTGTGCTTAAATATAATTTGTCTGAGATTCACCAACAATTTGATTGTGTTAAAAAACAAATTGATTTGATCCGTTCAATTAAGAATAATGATACAGTCTTGGAAACTGGAACCTCTTGGTATAACAACTGGATTACTGCAAAAATGCAAGTACAATCCACTTTCGTTAGCTATAAGCAAGGGATTAACTGTTTGCCACATAAAAGCTTGATCGGGTGCAAACGTGCCTGGTTTGATTTTGGAGGTAGAGTTCTTCGTACTATGTTTGGTACCTTAACTAGCCAGGATCTATTGGACATAAAGGATAAAATACTAGCTCTAGAGCAGCATGTCCAACACAAATTCAGTTAACCTTTATAATGAAATAATTGCGTCAAGAAATATGCAAAAGACCGCTACTAACCACACATTGTTTATTGAACAAATCGTGAAAGAGTTCATTACACATTTTAACACAATTCGTGGTGAAATGAATGCAACCATCCGTGAATTATATGCAATTCTTCAAGCTGTGAGTGCACATTTAGATTTAAACAACCTACTGTTAAAGAATTACTGACAGTTTATCAAACGCTAAATTTGATGCTCTCAATTTAAGAATAGCCTTAGAAAGTAGTTCAAATGATTGCTTGAATAGTGTTTTATTGCATCCAGACCAATTTTTACAAATGTTGCTGTTGATTGAACGTAAGCTAGATGCATCATCTACCATGATTTAGCCTGTCAATTCCTACAATTTATATGCTTATTACAGATTATCTACCACATATTCTTTAGTGGTTGAAGATCAATTAACTGTAGTTGTTTCTATACCGATTGCCGTATCAAAGCATAATTTTGAAATGTATAAAATTCATACTTACCCTGTGAAATGGAACCAAGTAGGTATTCACGCAATGTATCAGATAAAGGATTATTTATTAATCAGTAAAGATAGAAGATATTTTGTATCCCTGAATGAACATGATGTTCATAAGTGTAAACGTAGTCATAAGCTAATTTACCCAGAGATACTAGAGTGTACAGTTGTGAGAAAGATTTGTTTATGAACAATGCGCCTCGCGGTGATAGCCCTAGGATTTTAATGCATCTTCATCAACCATTCCTTAAAAGATATTCTGAAGGTATAATATATTCGTTTAACTCGACTCTCGAAATCACATTTACTGTAAAACGTTTGATACTCCTGAACTACCTTTCGCATTCAAATTAACTGGTAGTGGATTAATTCTGAATATTACGCACTGTGATTTATCATGTGATCTGTTTGAAATGCCTTCTGTATACCAACTACCTTTCATGCAGATGCAAAATTCCCCTTAACAAGGATGTTACCTGTTTATTACAATGAATCATACTTACTGACCTACGCAAGTCATTCTCTGTCCAGCTTACCCGAGGGTGACAATTTAATTGCGGATATCCATGAAAGTGTAATAAATACTAATAATGAGTTAAATTTCTTAGAAGTAGCAACTAAAATTAAGTCTATTGAATCTTCCAATAATGCTAATCCATATTTGATTGTCAGTGTTGTGTTCTTTGTGCTTTTATTGACGTCTCTTGTATGTACAGCCTATGTAATGTATGAAATTGTTGTCCTGAAAATCCGCCCGACAGTGCCCATCGTCACTGTGTCTACAAACAGAATAAACGTTGAAGTTCCCCCCAACGCCGCCATTCGCGAGACAAACGCATGACGCCCAGGAGGTCGCCTCGGGCAACCTTCGGTAGCTCGATTTCGTGAGGGAGGGTGATTGTAACGGCAGAATTGTACGGCCGTAGCGGACAGCGCCAGAGTCGCCGCGCTGTGCGCGTATCACGCGGAATGCTGACGGGAAATGCAATCTGAGTCGCGCGCCGTGGCGTGTACAAAGCCACCGGCTACGAAGAGCAGTCTGAGACCGGCCAGTTGCGAACATGTATCGCTCTCGACACAGTGATGACGGGTTACCAGACGCGCGTAATGCATTGTCGCACCGTCTTTATTAATAAATAGTAAAACTAAGTTTTCCGTGTTCCACGTTCTGCACTACCCGGAACTACCGCCCACGCATTCCATCCTAATAGCAAATGGACGCAATAACATTTTACTCGGCCGTCCAAAAGACTTGTATTTCTGTTTTCCTCGGTTTCTCGGAACGTTTTTGTACTTCTTCCTTTCATCGACCAACTGAAGAAGTTCTGTTCTATTACCCATGATTTTTTCCCAGTTGCCTTCTTTGTACCTATGTTTTCCTTTGCAACTTCTGTGAATGCCCTTTTTAGAGACGTCGATTCCTCTTCAACTGTACTGCCTACTGAGCTATTCCTTATTGCTGTATCTATAGGCTTAGAGAACTTCAAGCGTATCTCATCATTCCTTAGTACTTCCGTATCCCACTTCTTTGCGTATTGATTATTCCTGACTTATCTCTTAAACTTCGGCCTATTCTAAAGCACTATTACATTGTGATCTGACTCTATACATGATGCTGGGTACGCCTTACAATCCAATATCTGATTTCGGAATCTCTGTCTGACCATGATGTAATCTAACTGAAATCGTCCCGTATCACTCAGCCTTTTCCAAGTATACCTCTTCCTCTTGTGATTCTTGAACAGAGTATTCGCTATTACTAGCTTATATTTATTAAAGAGCTCAATTAGTGATTCTCCTCTCTCATTCCTTGTTCCTCGATGCTGATAAGAATAACCCTGTCATTGGACTGTCTCTGCCCTACTTTCCTAGTCATAAGGAAACCCACTCCCGTTATACCATTTTCTGCTGCTGTTGATATTGCCGTATACTCATCTGACCAGAAATCCGTTTCTTCTTTCCATTTCACTTCACTAAACCTTGTTAATCTTGATTTAGGCTTTGCATTTCCCTTTTCAGATTTTCTAGCTTCTCTATCACGTTCAAGGTTCTGACATTCCACGCCATGACCCATAGAACGTTGTCCTTTCGTTTATTATTCAATCTTTTCTCATGGTCACTTCCCCCTTGGCAGTCCCTTCGCGGAGATCCGAATGTGAGATTATCCCGGAATCTTTCGCCAATGCAGAGATCGTCATGACACTTTTTCAGTTGGAGGCAACATAGCCTGTGGATACACATTGCGTTTCTGTAATGCCTTGGTTTCGATTGCCTTTTGCATCCTGACGACGTTGATCATTGCTGGTTCTTCCGCCTTTAGGGGCAACTACCCACCCCTAGGACAAGAGAGTTCCCTGAACCTCTGTCCGCTCCTCCGGCCTCTTTTACTTCTTATGCCGGATGTCTTCGACCACTAATTCTGATTATTAACCAAATTTGAAACCGTGGCGGGTTTTGAACTTGGAGCCGATGACGTATTGATTACAAATTAAAGACGCTACCCCTAGACCACGGATACGTTACATACACTCCTGGAAATGGAAAAAAGAACACATTGACGCCGGTGTGTCAGACCCACCATACTTGCTCCGGACACTGCGAGAGGGCTGTACAAGCAATGATCACACGCACGGCACAGCGGACACACCAGGAACCGCGGTGTTGGCCGTCGAATGGCGCTAGCTGCGCAGCATTTGTGCACCGCTGCCGTCAGTGTCAGCCAGTTTGCCGTGGCATACGGAGCTCCATCGCAGTCTTTAACACTGGTAGCATGCCGCGACAGCGTGGACGTGAACCGTATGTGCAGTTGACGAACTTTGAGCGAGGGCGTATAGTGGGCATGCGGGAGGCCGGGTGGACGTACCGCCGAATTGCTCAACACGTGGGGCGTGAGGTCTCCACAGTACATCGATGTTGTCGCCAGTGGTCGGCGGAAGGTGCACGTGCCCGTCGACCTGGGACCGGACCGCAGCGACGCACGGATGCACGCCAAGACCGTAGGATCCTACGCAGTGCCGTAGGGGACCGCACCGCCACTTCCCAGCAAATTAGGGACACTGTTGCTCCTGGGGTATCGGCGAGGACCATTCGCAACCGTCTCCATGAAGCTGGGCTACGGTCCCGCACACCGTTAGGCCGTCTTCCGCTCACGCCCCAACATCGTGCAGCCCGCCTCCAGTGGTGTCGCGACAGGCGTGAATGGAGGGACGAATGGAGACGTGTCGTCTTCAGCGATGAGAGTCGCTTCTGCCTTGGTGCCAATGATGGTCGTATGCGTGTTTGGCGCCGTGCAGGTGAGCGCCACAATCAGGACTGCATACAACCGAGGCACACAGGGCCAACACCCGGTCTCATGGTGTGGGGAGCGATCTCCTACACTTGCCGTACACCACTGGTGATCGTCGAGGGGACACTGAATAGTGCACGGTACATCCAAACCGTCATCGAACCCATCGTTCTACCATTCCTAGACCGGCAAGGGAACTTGCTGTTCCAACAGGACAATGCACGTCCGCATGTATCCCGTGCCACCCAACGTGCTCTAGAAGGTGTAAGTCAACTACCCTGGCCAGCAAGATCTCCGGATCTGTCCCCCATTGAGCATGTTTGGGACTGGATGAAGCGTCGTCTCACGCGGTCTGCACGTCCAGCACGAACGCTGGTCCAACTGAGGCGCCAGGTGGAAATGGCACGGCAATCCGTTCCACAGGACTACATCCAGCATCTCTACGATCGTCTCCATGGGAGAATAGCAGCCTGCATTGCTGCGAAAGGTGGATATACACTGTACTAGTGCCGACATTGTGCATGCTCTGTTGCCTGTGTCTATGTGCCTGTGGTTCTGTCAGTGTGATCATGTGATGTATCTGACCCCAGGAATGTATCAATAAAGTTTCCCCTTCCTGGGACAATGAATTCACGGTGTTCTTATTTCAATTTCCAGGAGTGTATAAATATTTCGACTGCTTCTTTAATAATGGAGTCACATTGCATGATGGCGGACGAAAGGATCTTTGTTTCTCCTTAGTTCATACCGTTTCTCGTGTCAAGACAGTGTTCAGAAATAGCTGACTTTTCTAGTTGACCCAAACTGATGTGACGTCTGTCTTTAAGTGTGCGACATGTCTTGCGAATGTATGATTTCCCACGCTGGTACGGGATTTTATACACTCCTGGAAATTGAAATAAGAACATCGTGAATTCATTGTCCCAGGAAGGGGAAACTTTATTGACACATTCCTGGGGTCAGATACATCACATGATCACACTGACAGAACCACAGGCACATAGACACAGGCAACAGAGCATGCATAATGTCGGCACTAGTACAGTGTATATCCACCTTTCGCAGCAATGCAGGCTGCTATTCTCCCATGGAGACGATCGTAGAGATGCTGGATGTAGTCCTGTGG
Organism: Schistocerca serialis cubense; assembly: GCF_023864345.2. Taxonomy (NCBI): domain Eukaryota; kingdom Metazoa; phylum Arthropoda; class Insecta; order Orthoptera; family Acrididae; genus Schistocerca; species Schistocerca serialis. The sequence goes on from NC_064639.1 coordinate 577,537,028, forward strand.
AACGGCTTGCCATGCCATTTCCACCTGGCGCCTCAGTTGGACCAGCGTTCGTGCTGGACGTGCAGACCGCGTGAGACGACGCTTCATCCAGTCCCAAACATGCTCAATGGGGGACATATCCGGAGATCTTGCTGGCCAGGGTAGTTGACTTACACCTTCTAGAGCACGTTGGGTGGCACGGGATACATGTGGACGTGCATTGTCCTGTTGGAACAGCAAGTTCCCTTGCCGGTCTAGGAATGGTAGAACGATGGGTTCGATGACGGTTTGGATGTACCGTGCACTATTCAGTGTCCCCTCGACGATCACCAGTGGTGTACGGCCAATGTAGGAGATCGCTCCCCACACCATGATGCCGGGTGTTGGCCCTGTGTGCCTTGGTCGTATGCAGTCCTGATTGTGGCGCTCACCTGCACGGTGCCAAACACGCATACGACCATCATTGGCACCAAGGCAGAAGCGACTCTCATCGCTGAAGACGACACGTCTCCATTCGTCCCTCCATTCACGCCTGTCGCGACACCACTGGAGGCGGGCTGCACGATGTTGGGGCGTGAGCGGAAGACGGCCTAACGGTGTGCGGGACCGTAGCCCAGCTTCATGGAGACGGTTGCGAATGGTCCTCGCCGATACCCCAGGAGCAACAGTGTCCCTAATTTGCTGGGAAGTGGCGGTGCGGTCCCCTACGGCACTGCGTAGGATCCTACGGTCTTGGCGTGCATCCGTGCGTCGCTGCGGTCCGGTCCCAGGTCGACGGGCACGTGCACCTTCCGCCGACCACTGGCGACAACATCGATGTACTGTGGAGACCTCACGCCCCACGTGTTGAGCAATTCGGCGGTACGTCCACCCGGCCTCCCGCATGCCCACTATACGCCCTCGCTCAAAGTCCGTCAACTGCACATACGGTTCACGTCCACGCTGTCGCGGCATGCTACCAGTGTTAAAGACTGCGATGGAGCTCCGTATGCCACGGCAAACTGGCTGACACTGACGGCGGCGGTGCACAAATGCTGCGCAGCTAGCGCCATTCGACGGCCAACACCGCGGTTCCTGGTGTGTCCGCTGTGCCGTGCGTGTGATCATTGCTTGTACAGCCCTCTCGCAGTGTCCGGAACAAGTATGGTGGGTCTGACACACCGGTGTCAATGTGTTCTTTTTTCCATTTCCAGGAGTGTATATCCTTGGCCTCCTTACACCCTAGGTTGCCTTTAACAGAACCCAGCATGGTTTGCACTCACGCTGGGGGGAGGGGGGGGCGGAATACGCATTTTATTTTAGGTTTCTTGAAACACCTGCCAGCCTCAAAGGACACGCCACCAACTTAGGGTAGAAAAAACATCTTCGTGTTCTCCGTTTCTTCGGCTATTCTTGAGGTTTAGTCGCGTACAGGTGGAAATGCATCTCGGATCTGTTTATCAGTGTACCCGTTTTGTACAGACACAGAGCGAAGATGGCTAAGCTCTGCTGATAAGCTTCGTGGATCTGAGATAGCTTTGGCCCTATGAACGAGAATCCGTAATGCACCACTGCGTTTAGGTGGGTGATAGCAGCTCGTAACTCGTAGGTATAGGTCATTGTGAGTTGGTCTGCGGAACACATTGTGACCCAAGGAACCATCTTCTTTTATGAGGTTCAAGACATATAAGAAGGGGAAGTCTCCAATTTTGTCCATTTCCATGGTGAAGCAAATGCTCAGTTGGAGGGAGTTAAGGCGTTCCAGAAATGTAGGTAGTGTTGCTGATCACGTGACCTTATTACGAAGGTGTCGTCCACGTATCTCTAGAAACATTTAGGTTTCAAAACAGCTAACTGAAGTGCTTTTTCGTACTGGAACTCCATCACTAAAGAAGTAGTCAAAATTTGTAAAAGTAAAAACCTGATTAACAGAGACAAGGGATTTCAAATTAGCAAGGCACAGGAACCAGCATTGACGGTGCTTCGGCGTCGTCGGGCGCACATGAACGGATCAGAGTCAACACAGATGGGGAAACGGAGTCCGTATACTTAAACGGGCCGCCAATACTGTCCGCGCTCTCGCTGGGCAGCGATTTGCGGCCTCGTTTTTCCCGGGCCGCGCATGGGAAGACCGTGGCCCGTTTCCCCGGCACGGGGCACTACATGTCGCCATGCTTTATGATTCGTCTACGATGTCCTTATAGCCCCATTCCTCGACACCTGCGCTTTTCTTGCGAGCCTGCACATTTATTGGCGGTCCACTGCAGCAACATGCCAGTATGTACCTGAAGATGACGAACTGCTGTCTGGATGAAATAGTGTGCAGCTTTCACAACATTATCCGACGCGAAGCTGTAAACAGCTGAGCAGTTATTGCGTCGGGAAAGTCTCAGGCAGCGCCAAGACAACCTTGGTCACAAAACGGAACTTGAGTAAGCTATCACAGTTGCCGACCGCACTGTACAGTATAACTGCACCCGGCAATAGTCCATTAAATTTCGGGCATGCAGCCGCGCAAATGAAATTTCCTCCACTTATATTTCGGCCGCGTATCGTCCGGCCATCCTCAGAGTGAGTCACAAGACTGACGACAAGATGCCAATCGCGGCCTTATATGCTCCACCGCTGCGGTACTGCGCATGCGGGTCACAGATGCGTGCTGATAAAGGTAATGCTACAGTCCTTTTGCCTCAGCAAGTCTACAAGGAAAATATATGTGGTCTACTTAGTTCTGGTGCATACCGGAAGATTAGCAGAGATTGCCGGCCGGAGTGGCCGTGCGGTTGTAGGCGCTACAGTCTGGAACCGAGCGACCGCTACGGTCGCAGGTTCGAATCCTGCCTCGGGCATGGATGTGTATGATGTCCTTAGGTTAGGGTTAATTAGTTCTAAGTTCTAGGCGACTGATGACCTCAGAAGTTAAGTCGCATATTGCTCAGAGCCATTTGAACCATTAGCAGAGATCCTACCAACAAGGTGAAAATAAGGACTGCTGCCTTGCTGAACGCTTCATCTCTACCAGAGGAAGTCATAAGAAGTTTAAAAGTACGAGGTGCAGTACCACCGAGATTTAATAGTCTTCCTAAAGTTCACAAGATGGGTAAGAATGAGCGTCTAGAGGACTTGTCTATGAGACCTATAACGAGCACTATTGGTTCATCAACGTATTTTTCTGCCAAATATTTTGCTTCCTTATTAAAGCCATTCGTAGGAAAATGTAGTCACCACATTCGTAATTCTACGGATTTTATTCAGAGACTCAGCAATTTCAGGCTAAATAGTAGGTCTACGTATGTGCTTGTTAGTTTTGACGTGGTATCATTATACACCAAGGTACCTTTAAAGGACTCTTTATCTTTTGTCAGCCAAAATTTTGATAAGAACATTACGGCCGTATTTGAACATGTGCTTTTATCATCTTGTTTTCAGTTTAATGGTGAATTTTATGAGCAGATTGATGGTGTCGCCATTGGAAACCCCCTCTCCCCTCTGGTAGCTAATTTATTCATGGAAGACTTCGAGGACAAGGCACTGGACTCAGTAAGTTTTAAACCAACGGTCTTCTGGAGGTAAGTGGACGACATATTTGTGGTATGCCCGCATGGGATGGATAAATTACATCGATTTCTTGAGCATTTGAATTCCATCTATGCTAGCATAAAATGTAATATGGAAATAGAAAAAGACGGCTGCCTCCCCTTTTTGGATGTTGTCGTTCGCCGTAAAAATGATGGCACATTAGGACATGCCGTATAACGGAAACGAACGCACACAAATCTATATCTTCATGCCAGTAGCTGCCATCACCCTTCACAGACCACAGATGTCCTTAAGACCTTAGTGCATAGGGCGCACTGTAAATCCGATAAAAATTTGCAAGAAGAGCTCACATACCTCAAGAGCATTTTTAAATCGAATGGATTTTCTCCGCAACAAATTCGTAGAGCATTCAATGCAAAACCTAGAATGCAGGTATGTCATAGGGAAGAAGATAGTAATTCCTTCAGCTCTAGTCCGTTTTTGCCCTATGTGGTGCTCTTTCCTCGAAGATAGGCCGTATTCTTGAGTAACACTGTGCTAAGGTGATCTTCCGGCCCCCCACGAAAATTGCAGCTTTAATCGGCTCTGTGAAGGACGATTTACAGCTCCGTAAAGCGGGTGTGTGTCAGATTCCTTGCGGAAATTGTGAGAGGTCGTACATAGGTCAAACATCACGCACCGTTCGTGAGAGATGTTTGGAGCATCGAAGATACACACGCTTATTGCAGCCAGACAAGTCAGCCGTGGCCGAACATTGTATTGATACAGGGCACTCCATGAATTACAGTGATGTGAAGATTTTAACATCCACCTCTTCCTTTTGGGAATCTGTCTTCAAGGAAGCTATAGAGATGAGATTAGCTAATAATTTAATAAATAGAGATAATGGTTTTAATTTGGACAAAGCGTGGGTCCGGCTCTTGAGGTAATTAAACTGCAGAGAAGTCGTCATGGTGTTACCGCCGCCGATCATACATGGATAAGCCAATCGAATGTCTGTATGTCTTCGCCACATGCGGCACATGTGTAAGCGCACTTCTTTCCCGCCGACAAGCATACACAGTACCGTCGCGGTGGAGCATATAAGGCCGCGCTTGGCATCTTGTCGTCAGTCTTGTGACTCACTGTGAGGATGGCCAGACGAAAAGCGGCCGAAACATATGTGGAGGAAATTTTTTTTGCGCGACTGCATGCCCGAAATTTAATGGACTATTCATTACGTCGCTAGAAGTTGAAAATGCACATGCACCCGGCAAGTTCCTCACCTAGGTTTTTATCTGTCTACGAGAAAAAATTGAAGAACAGTCCTGAAACTGTCTTCCATCCTTGCGAAAAGAATGAAAAGTTGTATTCATTATTGATACCTGGGACAGACAAACTGATTGCAATATGCACGAAAAGATTTATACCAATGAGGCTGACGAAGCGACGTGTCTCCTGAAATTCATACCGCCGAAAAGTACGCCCGTCTGTCATACTTGTGATATATTTCTACCGAAACGTGAATGTTTTGATGAAGCGCTCGCATACAGAACCAGAGGGAAATAGCATCACCCAAAGATTCTAGCTCGCATACAGAACCAGAGGGAAATAGCATCACCTGAAGATTCTATGAGGATATACACCTTAATTATGAATTATTTAAGTGCAACAATATTTCGTTTCTAGTCTATTTGTTTCTAGTTACTCAGTGGTCTAGAGCACGCTCCACCTAGCTAAAGTTTCGGGTTTGTATACAAATAATCCCCAGTCTATATCTTTAGAATTATGTTGCGTAAGCGATCGGTAGGATAGTGCTGTGTGCGAACCATGTGAAATTAGATGTGTTCTTGTAATCCCAGAGTCTGGAGATGGGTGTCGATACGTGAGCAAGCAGGCAGGTCTGGACCAGAAACATTAAAGCGTTTGTACCAAGGAGGGAACGAGCCAGTCTTTGCACAACAGTTCTGATAGTGACTTCGATCCACTGACGTATTTCTCATGTAAAAGGGATAATTTTGTATCGCGGAGGATATGAAATGTATGTTTACTACATCGACATGGTATACGGTGATATTTTGCTGGCTCAGAGATCGGTTTCATGCTCTAATATTCAAACTCCTGTCCTCAGTGGGAGAGCAGTGTAATTGAATAAGAGTCTTTCCATATTTGACGATATGTATGGCACTTTGCAAGGTTTAGTTGTCAGTGCAATATGGCGATCAGTGTAAAATAATTTATTGCCACTGAATGTCATGTCTGTAGAAAGAAAGAAAAGGTGGATGGTGCTTCCCTAGGACTGAGGAGCATCGTGACCTATAGCCGGTGTGAGTGCGGGCATACCATAATGTTTTGGGTGCTGTACAGATATAAAAGATACCTGCACTGTTTGTGTAAAATGTGTGTATATTGCATTGTAAAGTTACAGTGGTTCATGTTGTGGCATGACTAGAGGGGATAACTGTGTGTCCTATCGTGAGGGACGTATAGATTCAGCATATCGATAACTGTGGGTGTATGAGAGAGATTTTTTATGTGGAAAATTATGTGAACTATAGATACTGAAATTTGTTCCAGAAGCACAGCCATTAAGAGGATCGATCAGTGTCAGACTGTAGCAGCAATCATAATATTTAATTCTATTTATACTGGTAAATATGTTCCAGGCTTGTAATATTCTTGTGAGTCTCGTATGTATTTGATGATCTGTAGACAACTTTGTGGGTTTAACTGTCAATGCAATCTACGCAAAATAATTTTACCACTAAAGGTCCCATCTACAGAAAGAAAGAAAAGATGGATGGTGCTTCGATACCGACAGCATCAGTAATTCGGCGGATAAATTCGATAAGAGCCAATCATAATGCTCAATTCATTCACATCCTTTGTGCTGGGATATAGGAGCCTCTATATAGTGGTTGGAACGTTAATGTGTGTTGAAAGCAGGAAGGATAACACGTGATGGACTGGGGTATCATTTTAGGACCCCTGGGAAGAGTGCATTCGATGTTATTATGCGCTGTTTGCAGTTAAGCACAGTTAGACGCATCTCTCATGTCATGCTAGGGACAATACACACTGTGCTACTCTGTCATCAATGGTAAAGATATCTGCTGCCCGGAGGCGTCTCACGTATGAGACCAACGTGCCTTGGAGTTCGGCGACGTCAGTATAACACTGGCTGAATACCCAAAAATAGAGGCAATTTTCACCTGCAACTGGTGGCTGCTCCTGGCTGTGACGGCATGCAACCCTTGAGTGCCTGCGCTCCCACCCGGTCACGTCAGCAATGGTGCCTAGGTGAACACATATTTCGAGAGGAATTTCTCAGGTATCAAGTATGAAAGGAATTTCCCCACCTCATGCATGGGGGCATCTGTGCATGGTTTGACAGCTGTTCGCTGCGTCACTTCACAGGGCTGGAGGTAGCCTCCTGTGTGATCTACAGGGGGTGGTGGACGGTGTGTACATTGTTTGTGTGTCTGTTGCATTATTTTGCGAGCAGGTCTGTAGGCTGCACTATGCATTATTTGGGCAGTTTATGAGTTGATTTCGTACATCTGCCACCAGATTGATTTCTGTACATCTGTGTACTGCATTATTTAGGCTGAGTCTGCATGTATGTACTTAAATTATTTTGGTAAATTAGGAGTTGTTTGCATGTCTGCAGAGCGTCATTTAGGAGTAGTTTACAGGTCTGTGGGTTGTGTGGCATGACCCCAAGCATGTGTTTTGTACGAGTGTGATAAATATACTCCCTCCCTAAATAAATTGTCCCAAAATAAATTACTCTATCCAGTAGCCCAGTGCAGGCTGAGTCATTTCTGCGCCATTTTCCCCCTCCAGACCACCATCTTGGATTACACCACAGGAATGATGACAGCACACACTGGTGGCAGTATTGTGTAATAAGTCAGTTGGAGTCTGGATCTTGTGGTGGAGACATTGTCTGCAAAATAAAAACTTATGTCCAGCACAGGCAGAGTCGTTTTCCTGCTATTTGCCCCCACCATCTTGGATTGCATCACGAAATGGATGACAGCGCTCTCTGGTGGTGGTACTGTGTACTAGGTGCAGACCTTGTGGTGAACACACTGTTTGTCGCCATCTTGGATAATGGTACATGTGTCTTCAGCTGACATCATGGCTGCCATCTTGGATTACGTCACGGAATGGATGACAGCGCCCTCTGATGGTGCTACTGTGTACTAGGTAATTTTTTGTGAGAACCTCCTGGAGAACACATTGGATGGTGGTGCTGTCTCTAATTGTTTAAATAAAGACTGGTGCATGATTTCGACAGCTGATGATTAGCAAGCATGTTTGCAGAGTCTTTAAGATGGGTTATTATTTTGACAATTTACGAGTTGTTTGGCTCTCTGGACGTAAAGGTATTGCATTATTTGCGAGTGGTTTGCATGTCTGTAGGCTGTGCAATGTGTTATCTTGACAGTTTACAATTAGCAAGCACATGTGTGGAGCATTATACATGAGTTACTTAGGAGGAGTTTGCAGGTCTGTATGCTGTGTAGCTTGTCAGAGCGTGTGTTCTGTATCACTGTGATAAATGTAGCCCATCGCTAAACAAATTGTTCCAAAATAAATAAAGTACACTCCTTCCTCTCTCCAGCAGCCCAGTGCAGGCTGAGTCCTTTTCCCAAGGATCCTTAGGAGGAAGTGGCGGTCGGGTGACTGAGGTTAGTTCAAGTGTCCTTTCTTTCGCGCCATTTTCTTAGCTTAGTAGAGATACGCGAATTGACCTTTCTTCATCACCAAAATTCAAACTAGGCGCCAGTTCATAGGAAGAGGTGGCAGTCAAGTAACTTAGGTAAGTCTGGGTAGCCCAAGTGACATATTTTCCCGCTATTTTTTAGGTTAGTAGAGGTGTGATGCATTATCCTGTTGGAATTTGAACTTCCCGCCATTTTTCTGGGGGAGGGGAAGGGCGGTTAGGTTAGTGGAGGTAGCACAATTGACCTATCTTCCCACTAAAATTCAATCTTCCCGCCAATAGCCACCATCTTGGATGACTTCATGGCCGCCATCTTGGATGACGTCATCTCCACTATCTTGGATGACGTCATCGCCGCCATCTTTGATGACGGAAATTTGAGGTAGCACCACTCTTGCCTCAATACTTACGTGCATTTGCTAACACCACAACATTACCTGCTGCGCCTCTCCTGATCTCGTGACCATATCGGTTGGACCCTAGACGACTGGAAAAGTGTGAACTAGTCAGGTGACTCCCGGTTTCAGTTGGTAAGAGCTTGTGGTGGAGTTCGAGTGTGGTTCAGACACCACAAAGCTATGGACCCAAGTTATCAAGAAGGCACTGTGCAAGACGGTGGTGATGCCATAATGCTATGGGCTGTGTTTATGTGGGATGAACTGTCTCCTCTGGTCCAACTGAACCAATGATTAACTGGAAATGGTTATGTTCGGCTACTTGGAGCCAAACAACGATGGAATTTTTGTGGATAATAATGCACCACGTTACCAGAGTACAATTTTTCATGATTGGTTCAAAGAACATTCTGGACAGTTGGACCAATTGATTTAGCCACTTAGATCGCCCTACATGACCTCCATCGAAAATTTATTAGTCGTAATCGAGATGTCAGTTCCTGCACAACATTCTCCACTGGCAACACTTTCGCAGTTATGGACAGCTATAGAGGCAGTACTTTCAACGGCTTGTTGACTCCATACCACATGTAGATGCTGCACCACGGCGGAAATTACACGATATTACTCATTGGTTTTGTCACCTCGGTGTATATCCAGCGAGCCAAAGTGGAGAGACAGCGGGGCATGAATTATTTGCAAATAATGAATGACTGATAAACTGGTGGCTACTAAAATAGCAACACAATTAAGGTGGCATGCACCAAACGTCAATATGGCATATTGTGTGCTGCAAACCTGAATATATAAATATTTATCGTTTGAGCGAACTAAATCCACCGATCCCATTTCATGCCGGTAGGAACAGCTCCATCGACAAGGTCTGTTAGTTGTATTGCTTTGTTTAAGGCTGCATCTCAGTTTTCTTTCTTTCGTCGGTGTAGCTCTTCCGCCACCATGAAATGGGATCCCACTGATTTTGATTATTTGTGATATTGCTCATGTATTTCGAAGCATCCGTTATGTATGCCTGAAAAAGGCTAAATTGCAATCGCAGCTAATAAATATATTGAAACTTCCTGGCAGATTAAAACTGAATGACTGGCCGAGACTCGAGTTGGGACCTTGCTCGAGTCCCGGTTCGGCACAGTTTTAATCTGCCAGAAAGTTTATCGTAGTGATTGTTATTGCTTTAGTAAGATTATTGAAATATTAAGGGATCACCAGTTAGTACTGGAGGGAAGTGTGGGAGGTAAAAATCGTAGAGGGAGACCAACAGATTACTACAGATAGCAGATTCAGAAGGATGTAGGTTGTAGTACTTATTCGGAGAAGAAGAAGTTTGCACGGGATAAAATAGCATGAGGAGCTGCATCAAACCAGCCTTCGCGGACTGAAGACCACAATAACAACATATATGTACTTGTAGACTTAGTAGTTGTAATAATACTAACAGCAGTGGGCGACGAAGGCAGTAGGAAAATAATTTGAAACTGATTGTACATAATGGTAACCTATGGCTGTTTTTCTGTGACAGAGAAAGTCACTCCACTTACAGGCGAAAAAAATCGATGGATAAAATGCATACAGATTAACCTGTAGGTAGCCAATAAAATGTTGGAGTGATAGTAGGAGGAATAAACAGAAATAAAGAAAAATTGATATGAGGAATATTATAAACTTAGTTTAAGAATCAGGACAGTAAAAAAGTACTCTGATTGTTGTAATAATTTATGTAAGTGCATTTTTTTCTGTATCGATCTAATGTTGTTTTCAAGAAACAGGAGCAGAATAAATAAAGTAGCTAAATGAATGGTAAAATGAAAGCTGAGGCAGTTAGTGCTAGTTTCAGAGAAGAGGAGAGCCCAGGCGATTTTTATCTTTTGTTCTCGTGACACAGGGGAAACACACTACTAGATAGGAGCCACAGTAGAATTTTATTAAATCAATGAATAACGCAGCAATAGTCTTTTAGGTGCGTAACTTGGTGCAGGTTTAGAGCCCGTCACTGTACACTGAATGTCCTAATAAAGGTTGCAGGTGGCCGCTGTCAGTGGTAGATTGAAGTCCCGCAAGGTGGAAGGCTGGGAGACGATGACGGAGGCAACGTCCCTCAAAGCGGGGCGGAGGAGGCACCTGGAGATGGCCCGACGTTTTGACAAGAGACCTGGGATTTGCTACACGGTATTTGCTTATGGGCGGAGTCTATAGTAGGTTGTGCTCCACGAGGAAATATCTCGGAGACAATGTCAGAACAGAAATCCGACGAAGCGGTGTAATGGAACCACAGGGTGAGGGCCACGGAGTTCGACATACGGCCGTAAAGTACTCCTCGATCTTTGGAGGTGAACTCCAACTGGAGGGATCGTGAAGTGTGTTGGCGAACGTACTCTATAATGAGTGACAGCGACGACTGGCGCTTTGCCATGGAGCGACTCTCCATGTGAAATGCCGCAGATTGGTTCTTTTCTCGTTGTTGTGTGCAAGTCCAACGCCTTTGTGACACGCTTTGAACTGTTGACACGTTAGTTTTTTTTACTGTTTATTGAAATAAACATTTTCACTTGTAGGAACAAGCACATATGGCACTCAGGAGCGATAAATCGACTTACTATTGTGTCATAGTAGAGATGTGCATTGATGTTGCATGAGGCCTAAAACTTGTCCTTGAGAAAGTTCAAGTGGATGTTGAAACGATTCTGTGATCTAAGCTGCGGCACTCTAAAGTTCCTCAGTTGGGGCAACGTTTTCCTGAATTGGACGATTTTGGCATAGAGCCTGCCAGCAGTCTTAATTGTGTCCATACGGATTGCGGGATGTAGCTCGAATATACGTTCCCAGAGGGGAACACGGAGAATCCGCCGTAATATCTGTGTTTTGGTCGTAAGACCCCACGCCATCGCTGCCTTGCAGAATAGCTGGGAAGACAGTGGAATTGTATAGGCACAACTTGGTAAAGCTCATTGCTGATAAAGAAGTTGGTGAGCGCCTTGACCATCTGGAGTGTGTATGTATAGGCTGGAGTCCAAGATGACCCCCAGATAATGGATGTGTGGAGAGCATGTAAGCCTATATCCGTGTACCATGATAGGGTCCACCCATTGCTTCCTCTTGCAGAAGTACACCACCTTCATTTTGTTGGCATTCAGCTTAACCCTGTTGATGTGACACCAGCAGATGACCTTGTTCATTTGCTGTTGTAAGCAGTTGGCAATGGCGTAGTGCTATCGACCACTCGCAAAGAGTCCCGTGTTGTTGGAAAATTGCGTCAGTAGGGCATTGTACACCTGGGTGAAGTCGTTAATGAAGACGTTGAAGAGAGTCTTTGAGAGTATTGACACTAGGAAAATCACAGTGGAGAGGATCTTCATGCTGGATTCTTTTCCCTCTATCGTAACTACAGTCTGCCGTCGCTAGAGGTAGTTATCAACAGGGTGAACAAAACAGTCGTTTGCACCGCTAGTTTGTGGATTAAATTCTCTTAACACACCCAGTCCTACACTTTATCCCAGACCAGAAATGCCGCTGCGTGGCGTGGAGGCGTTAAAGTGCCTCGAGATACGTTCCATGAGATGGAGGATCCGCATTTCTGCTGACAGCTTCCACTGTAACCTGAACTTCTGTAGCTTCTTGCTGATAGTGCTCAGCAGGCTGATTGGCCTGTACTTATTTGGAAGCTTAAGATCTTTTTTCGATTTTGGGATGTGAATGATCCTTGCCTTTTTTCCACTGTCGCTGGAAGTAATGCATCTATATAAATTTGTTGAGGATCCATGTTACCAGGACGAGAGGCTTCGACGACAACTGTTTCAGATGAGCGTTCGTGTGTGGAGGAGACTTTCCGTTTCCTGATGACTTTTTGATTTCTGTTCGGGTGGTGAGGAAAGTCTGGGTGGTTGTCGTTAATGAATTGCCTTTTGTGGTTGTTAAGTTCGTAGCATGGCAGGCGTTTTTCTGCTTGTAAGCTTCTGCGAAGGCTTCAGCTCTTGCAAAGGATCAAAACGTAAGCCATGGCCCGTGTCTATGACTCCTTTAGAGGCTTTAGGCACACAAAGAGCTTTGTTTTTATTAAAGGTGGATCCATTTTGTCTTCCAACTGTTCTCGTTTATAGTCAGAGAACTGTGACCAGAGCTCTGCATGACTCGTCGGTCTTGCCAGTTTCTATACTGCTGCCATTCCCCACAGTTTCTGTTATTTTGAAGGCGTAGTTCCTGGAGCAGTGGCAGTAGTTCAGTCACTTGGGAAGTGAGTATGACCTTGCTGATCGTTGGTTGGCGCATTGCCTTTTGAATGTTTTGGGTAAGGTGTTCCGCTGCCAATGGCACGTCATCCTCCGTTTGCCAGTTGCCAGGAGGGTGTCAGAGGACGATGTTAGCAAGCAGTGGAATGAGTTCCAGTCATTCGTCGTAATCGTCCATAGGGTGTGTAAGAGGGAGATCCGCTGAATGACAATGAACACTGGTAGATGGTCAGAGGGCAGATCATTAACCATGGTCAGGTTGACGTCAGCTCGTACATTTTTTGAAATGACTACATCCAAGACATCAGGTCACTCCCACCGTAAAACTGGAACACTGCCGTGGTCCAAGGCTGTCCTAGTTCAGATCCTGCTCAAAGGTCAGGAGACGATTTCCATTGCTGTGATTTTTGTAAGAGTTCCAGGTATGGTGCTTTCAGTTGAGGTCCCCTCTGATAAGTGTTGCATCTTTGAGCGTTGCAAGGGCCTCCAAGTCCTGTTGCAATAAATCAGCATATGTGCTTGGATATTTTAACACAAAGGTTATATTCCCTGTATTCATGTGCCTCGTTATCACTTTGGTTTCTATGTGGATGTGTGGAGGGTGGTCTTTGTGGTGGATGAGAGACGGCCAGAGGAAGATGGCTTTGTTTCTGCCTCATCTGAGGTGCAAGTCTGTTCAGTATGATGGCACATTCCGTAATTTAAAAGCATTTCCACAGAGATAAGTTTCGTTGAATATAAGTACATCTACGTTGTGGACTGTGGGAAGTGTTCTCAGTCTTCTTTCGCTTAACACCACTGGCATTCCATACAGCTGCAGTAGTATTAAGTTTGACAGCATTCTGATGGGCCACCCACTCGAAAAGAGACACTACACTTTTGATAGGGCCATAATTTATCTGAGTTGGTCAGGAAAGGTCTTCATTCTTGTACCCGTCTGCTTGATTTTGGTGACATTATCTGTTTCCAAGAATAACGCCATGAGCGAAGTGATTTACTTCAGCGCGTTACCTGTCGAGGCATTGCTAGTTTCGCTTGTGGGGCTACTGCCTCTCTGCTGTGGTGCTGGGAGAGGGTTGTTGTTGCCTCAGTGGAGGAAAGTGTTGCACATTATCCAATGGTGGTGGGACAATCACTGGTACTTGTAGCCTGGGAGGAGGCTCTCGCAGATTAACGGATGGCCAGTTATGTTTAAGCATCCTTTGGTATTCTGGCCATTCTTCTCATGCGGAGGGTGAGTCCCACCGCCACACCTTCACCTGCCTCTGTTAGGCCAAATTTTACTGCCTGACTCATGTAGTACTCTCACCGTCAGAGGGTGGTACGGGACTACAAGTCCCACCGCCACACCTCCAAAGTGAATTGCAGTGACGCAGTCACTGCCCTGTGGAAATTTACTGCCTCACCAACACAGTTAGACCGCAATAGACCGGTGATGCTGTATTGTAACATATCACCCCGGACTACAAGTCCATTTAAAAAAAAAAAAAAAAAAAAAAAAAAAAAAATCTGGCCATTCTCGAAAGTTCGCGGTTTGGTCTTTTTTGACGTTGTCTCTTCATTTGTGGGTAGTGTGCATGTTGCGGATGTGTGAAGGCCAGCACACTTGGCACACCATGTTGGAAGGTGAGAATACTTCGCCATGTCTCGAAGACATTGGCAATTCTAGCATTTGAGTGGTGCATGACATGGTCAAAGTTGTTAGTACGCACCATTGTGTAAAAGGAGTATCGTTCGTTATATATTGCCCCAGATTTTTTTCCCATCAGGAGGGACTTGACGAAAACCAGGATGGGTATCAGTTTCTTGGGCTTCTCAAATCGTTGGTTGTACTGATGAATGTTCTTAACTTGGTATGCTTCTTCCATCAAGTTCTGGGAAACTTCCTGGGTAGCCACCATTTTTAGTATTCCTTAGGTAGCGACTTTCAGGTTTCAGTCCTCTGGAAGTTGTGTAGTACCGCATGTTGTAGAGCACAAGGAATTCGTTGACTTTCCGTGGTGTCAAAGCTGTACCGGACTTGGCCACCTTTATATATCATTAACAAGACTCCTGTGATTATGCTCTTCGTAGCTGCATTAAGATGGAAAGTCTTTTGCGTGGTACAGTACCAGTGTCGCCAATCAGTGTTCATGGTGGTTGGTGCCATAGTGGTTGCATGTTGGGTGTTTACTGCCATCTGCTCGTCAAGTTCTGTGGAAGAGTCGCAAGTGGGGATGGCCTATGCCAAACAGCACCGTTTCATCTTCTCTGTGGGATCATCCGTCTGTCTGTTTTTGTTTGATTGATTTGCGTTTCATCAACTGGAAATCGGCGTCTTCGACGGGTTTATGGACACCGTTGTCTCTCATTAGTGGGTTACATTCCATTAGATTCGCACTGTTCTCGGAATCAATGTTGGACAGAACCGCCATTGAACTGTCCATATTGCCGGCCAAAGTGGCCGTGCGGTTAAGGGCGCTGCAGCCTGGAACCGCAAGACCGCTACGGTCGCAGGTTCGAATCCTGCCTCGGGCATGGATGTTTGTGATGTCCTTCGGTTAGTTAGGTTTAACTAGTTCTAAGTTCTAGGGGACTAATGACCTCAGCAGTTGAGTCCCATAGTGCTCAGAACCATTTGAACCATTTGAACTGTCCTTATTATTGTGGAAGGGTACATTTGAGTTCCCTTCCTCGTCCGGGTTCCATGCCTTCTCGTCCGCAGCTCTTTCTTTCACAGAGGATCGTCATGATAGTGCGCGATGTAGGATCTCACGAATTTGCTGCGGCTTCTCAGGTGTCGATTTGTCCATCTCCAGCTTCGTGTGTACCGCAAACGCTTGTGTCGTCAACATCGACATATTGGGTAGGCCAGGGAGTGGCCTATCCGTGATGTGTGGCCTAGATCCTTCCATTACGCCTGTGCCTGCACGGCGCAGGCTGGTCCTGCTGTTGACCTCCCAATAAATGGCCTATGAAAGCTGGATCGTTGGTGAATGCGGGGACCAGCACTCGGAGGCACACGGGTGGTGGTGGGGATGTAGTGGCAGCGCTGGTAGCGCTACCTGTCGCGAGGCCTGGCCCACCTGGAAAACTGGCACTGCTGGAAGCTCGGAGGAATACAGTCCTTCAAGTTTATGTGTTGCATATTGTTTTCTTATGACCGCCAGCGACAATGCAGGGAACATGCGAGGAAGACGGACACTCACGATACATGGCTGTACGAGTGATAGTTGGACCGCAGGCGCTAGCAGTTATTAGCATTTAGTTAATTTCGTGTCTTTATATTTGCTGATCTGTGAGGATATCTCAGTCTCTTGTCGGCATGAAGAAGTGTCACAATAGACGGAGGGAGTACAGCATGGTTAAGGTGAATGTTTGGTTAGAATGTAAATGGATTCATCTTCTTACGGGATCTCCAGCATGAAGGAATAGTATAACGATATTGTCGGGTTTCTTGAAGTTTAGTGGGTGACTGCTTATATGGATATGGCTGAATTGCCAGTAGATACGGAGCAATCATGGATAGCTTTGCGATAAATTTTGGGATTCGTTGTAACAGGACGGGGTAGTGTGTAGCGAACAACAGTAACATAGATAGGCGGACATTTTCATATGGATCGACGATCTTCTGTAGTAAAGCGACCAAACAGGTTATGAGAGGCTAAGATTATGGTTAATACGGAATCACCTTGAGTAGAAACACTCTGTGAGACCTTATCATCATAGAGGGAGTTAGTAAACTGACACCAAAGCAGGTTTTATACAGAGGAAGAGCTATGCTTGTTTAATTTCTGAGAATGACGCAGTGATCTTTTTCTTAATACATGGCACAACACGGTTCTTAGGAGTTAGCTTTATTATCAGAGTTATGATGTTGTGTACCGCAGGATGACTGTTTTGTCCATCGGAGAGGTATCTCAGAAATTCAGACGGGATCTGAAATAAGAGATGACAACAGTTTGATAATCTAGACGTTTCTCGGCGTGTAGAAGTGCTAGTTGTATAGCTATAAGCTCAGCAGGATTAATTTGACCAAATAATACATTTCCAGGCTCTCCCTCTCCATCCCACACCCTAACACAGTCTGCTATTGACTGACTTCGCTTCATCCACTACGGCCAGTCAACTTCACATGTAAGAGTGAGCGAATGTCACGAGCCTGAAACATGTAAATGTCCGCATGCTTCAAGTCCCTTCCATGTATTCGTTAGGAAAGGACTTGGTTTCGGGACAACACTGACGTTCTGAAGTAATTCACGTCTCGCGCAGAAGAAGATTTCAGACTCTGGTGCCAAGAAAGCACCTTCCCTGTGCGGCGTGGCTCCCCCAAGCCCCTACCACGCTGCACCTGAAAAATAGACAACTGTTCCCGAACTCAAGACCGCCATTTGCAGGGATAAATATGAATATTGGCCTTTAATTCAATGGGTGTGACAGATAACGAAAAGAAACCCAATAACAAAATAAAACGATGTTTACTTCACAATTCCTCCTGAATAACCAAGGCTGTCTTAAATGAATGTAGTTTCCTAGTTATTTGTATTAGTTATAAACATCTACTGAAGAATGTAGGTATCATTTCTTACAAGTAGAGGTAGTCAGCCAGCAGTAGCTGCCCGAGACACAAGCAGCAACAGGGAAGTAACCGATATTGTCACTTTTACGAGTTCCTGACCAGGAGCGAATTCTATAATATCATGTATGTGCTTAATGTAGTTTAGTTTCTTGATTTTATGCGTATTACTTTAATACCTAATACCCACAGTTCTCGCGTTTTCGTTTGCGTCGGGAAGTAAACCGATTTTGTGACGTATTATAAGTTCCTAATCAGGGCCGAATTATTTAGTTTCATCTCAGTGCTTCGGAAGTTTAGTTTCTGAATCTCTGCAAATTATTTAATTTACTAGACACAGTTCCTGCGCTTTCGTCAGGGTCTGCAGTAGATTTTCGTAGCGCGAGTCGATAGTCGTTTGTTTGTGTTGAAAGGACCATGGCTGCCAAGAAGGGAAAGAAATATAATGTGCACTCCTTGTACATACCGGGTGGAGTCATTCCAGATGTGGAACGGGTCCTCCCGGGTGCCATAAAGAGCACAGGTTGCAGTCAACTGCAGGTGGTTGCTCACTTCGGTACAAATGATGTGTGTGACTTTGGATCAGAAGAAATTCTCTCTGGTTTCGAGCGGCTAACAGAAGTGGTAAAGACTGCCAGTCTTGTTTGCAAGATAAAAGCAGAGCTGACCATTTGCTGCATGGTTGACAGGACCGATTGTAGACCTCTGGTACAGAGCCGGGTGGAGGTTCTGAATCAGTGGCTCAGACGGTTCTGCGACCGTGTAGGCTTGCGATTCCTCTCTTGCACTAAAGGGTGGTTGGGTTTCGGGTTCCGCCGAATAGGTCAGGTGTCCACAGTAAGCAGGAGCCGGTTACACGGATAGCAGGGGCTGTGTGGTGTGGACTGGGAGGTCTTTTAGGTTAGAGGGTCTCGGGAAAATACAAGAAGGGCTTCAGTCACAAAGGGTGCATGCCGAACACAGGAAGAACGTAGATACAGGAACCATCGGTATGACAGTTGTAAACTGTCGTAGCTGTGTTGGAAAAGTACCAGAGCTCCAAGCGCTAATAGAAAGCACTGATGCTCAAATCGTTGTAGGCAGTAAAAGATGGCTAAAGCCGGATAAAAGCTCAACCGAAATTTTTGCGAAGAACCGAACGGTGTTCCGAAAGGATAGGCTAAACACGACTGGCGGTGGCGTGTTTGTTGCTGTTAGAGGTGGTCTCTCGAACGTAAAGTTAAGGAGCTAGAGATGTATGCCGAGACCCTTCTGAGACTGATCAACGAATTAGATGCTAGGGTTAAGGAACTAGAACCTGGATCATTCTGGGAATGAAAATAGGCGACTTAGTTGTGAAGGTTGATGAAATTGAAAAGAAAACACGTGACTTAATTGTAAACGTTAAGCGAAATACATATAAGCTGCAGTTTGTGAAGCAGTTCGCATAAGCAAGAGGTCATCGCTGCACAGGAGGCTGTTCGAGAGAAATTACAGCTGCTAAGGTTAGGACATTGGGATCAAGAGTAGACAATGAGAGAAACCTTTAAACAAGTTACTGAATCTCTCGAAGAACTCTCAGCGAAATTACGTAACGATGTCAATGATGCTACTGGTGGTTTCGTTAACCGTCTCAGCGGTTCTAGGATAGACAAAACATTTGGTGTCAGTAGTGAAAAATCATACGTGTTGGTCACATAGTCCAAAAGTTTAAACGAAAAAACGCTGAACCTCATTTTCCTAAAACCCTCAAAAACAGTAACATTTTAACCCACAGATCGAGAGATGTATGGTGAAATACTACACTTGATCGGTGTACATGTGAAAGCAGGAAACCAATGGAATGCGAAATACAGTGACATTACAAAACCATTATTATTAGACAGTCGGTATAGCAGTGGTGAATGTGTTGACATTCAGCGTAAATGAGTCCGTGATCGACCCCCACAGTATATATACTACGACGACCCCTATGAGACAATAGATCGACTACGACTGCTCATGGCATCGGCTTGTGCAGAAACACTACTCATTTGAATGATGTTGTCTCAATAATTTTAGAAGTTAGAGAGGGAGGTAAAATCGAACAAGTATGGAGGCGGTAGTTCAAGACCTGCACAAAGCAGCACGGTAAAGATACCATGGTAGGCACGTAATCATTAAAGCTTTGGATGGCTTATGGAAGGCTGAGCTTGTAGATATGAGGGAATATTCTCATGAGAATAATGGTTTCAAATATTTTTTTATGTTTATTGATACAGACTCAAAATTTGTGTGCGCATTACCAGTGAAAACGAAAACAGGGAGAAATGTCGCGGATGTATTCGAGCGTTGGTTGCAGGCAGGGATGAATCGATACCCTGATAACCTATAAACCGAACATGGTGGAGAGTTTTACAATAGGTATTTCAAGACGTGATGCAGCGGTATGGAATTCATCACTACTCAGCAATCACATACCTCAACGTGAGTATCATGGAACGTCTGAACATGTTTGAACATGAAGTTTGGATGCATTTTAATCTTCGCGGCTCATACAAACGGACAGATATCCTGCCAGAAATAACTACACAGTATAATCAAACCAAACATAGCAAAATAAAAATAAGATCAATCGATGTTCGTGATAATGGATGGTTAAAATGGTTCAAATGGCTCTGAGCACTATGGGACTTAACATCTGAGGTCATTAGTTCCCTAGACTTAGAACTACTTAAACCTAAGGACATCACACACATCCATGCCCAAGGCAGGATTCGAACCTGCGACCGTAGCGGCAGCGTGGTTCCGGACTGAAGCGCCTAGAACCACTCGGCCACAACGGCCGGCGTGATAATGGACTCATGGATATAACGTACTATCTACCTGAGCAGAAATTTAATGTAGGTGATTCGGTACGTATCTCAAAATACAAGACAGCATTTGAGAAGTCATACTTCCCAAACTGATCGAGTGACATATTCTCAGTTTCCAAAGTGCAGAGAACTAATCCCAGAAGTTACATCTTAAAGTATAGCAGTGGCACTGGAATGGCAGGATGCTTCTACACCGAGGAGTTGCAGGAAAACTCAGAACCATACATGCTGCTCATACAGCATAAGACGTTGAGGGAATAGAGCGCTAGTTAAGTGGCTTGGTTTTCCTACAACGTAAAACAGCTGGGTTGATGCCGACGATTTGCTTTAAAATGGGGTGCACAGAGCACAACCAGCAGTGTAGCTTAGCATACTTGATAGGAGATGCATCATAGGAGACCATGGTACTCTCGAAAAACGTCCCATCGAACTGCGCATTCCGGGGTATAATTACTGTGGACCTGCTATACAGCTTCAAAAACGTTTGACTCGTGGTGATAAGGGGATTAACCTGCTCGACGAGGCGTGTTTGGAACATGACATTGCATACGCAAAACAAAAAGATCTCCCAGGACGTCACGCTGCAGATCTAATTTTAGCTGATAAAGCCAGGG
This sequence comes from Schistocerca serialis cubense, assembly GCF_023864345.2. Taxonomy (NCBI): domain Eukaryota; kingdom Metazoa; phylum Arthropoda; class Insecta; order Orthoptera; family Acrididae; genus Schistocerca; species Schistocerca serialis. Next base: position 577,557,876 of record NC_064639.1, read on the forward strand.
CAATATGTGCGAGAAAGGATATTGGTAAAGGACAGCGCGTTGCAGCATTTGTAGTTGATAAAATCATGCGTGGTAAAATTAAGTTGGGTTTGGACCTGAATTTCAAGCAAGCTATGAGCTATGCACATAGTTCACTGAAGAAGAAGAAGGAGAAGAAGAAGAAGAAAACTACGAAGAAAAAGAAGAAGAAGAAGATGCCAGGGCAGGGGTGTTTAAAAAACTGTATCCTGACAGCGATGTCTGCAGCTAAAAGTGCTGAAGCATGAGGAAAAAGTTAAAGCACCGAGGGTTCCGCCCATACCCAAGACATCAGGTGGAATTATCCCCTTCCTCATTCCAGCCTTCGCAGATCTCACAGCGATGGCTTCACTGGCTAACGGTGCTGCGGCTATTGCCCGAACAGTCAAGAATGCACAGAACTCCCAGAAGCAGCTAGAGCAAGCTAGAAGATACAACGGAATGATGGAAGCAGCAGTCATCGGAAAATGACTATACCTGAAACCACACAAGAAAGGACTAGCTCTCTTCATACCAAAAAAAAAATCCCGTTAGCATCCTACTGGATAGACAGTTTACAAATAAAGACCTGCTCAAGTTTGTTAGGAAAAAATGCAGCATTTCAATTTTCCATTGTGTATTTATACGGGATACGTTACTGAAGGCCGTGTGAAAATCGGGACAAATGTGGAATTGTGAATTTAGATGTTGCTGGGGGGGTGGGGGGGGGGGAGGGGGGGCGGCAGGCAGGAACGCATTTGGTGGCGTATGCTAAGAAAAATGCAAATAACGTCTACTATTTCGAGACTTGCAGCCACCAGAGGAGTTACATCTATACCTCACCGAAAGAAGACGTATGTTCTACAATTTTCATCGCTACCAAGACTTCACTACCTGCTTATGCAGGCATCTGTGCATCATGTTCCTCGTAACGTTTACGAAGAAGCATATTTATACGGAGGTGCATTAAGCATCCAACCATCAGTCGAGGTTCAGATGCAATGTCGTATATTCGGACTTGAAGAGAACGATTGTCAGTATTACGCGCGAATTGCTTCTCACCGACTGTTTAAAGCAGTGAGGAGTGGAGTATTGCGCTGATTGGACTGGAGACTTACAACAGCATTCCAAATATCACAGAGCCTAACAATAAACTTCATCTGAAAATTAACGGTGGAAAAGGAATTGTAGAAATAGAACCTGGTGCATTCTGTACTGAAGATTTAAACGAAGTTTGAAACCGGTCTGGGAAAGGGTTTGTGTGGTGTGCAAATATCAGTACACTTAAGTCTGAAATAAAGACAACGAGTGCAACGATTTACTTTAAAAGAAAGGGTCAATCTGGTGGCTACAGGGTTTACCAAAAGGACCGGTTTTGAAGAAGGATCCTAGTAAATTCTGCAGATCCGACCAGTTGGTGTGTATAATTCCTGTCAGTACAATTCGTGTCACGTGTTACATCACAAAAAACTCTTATCTCAACAACAGACTGATTCATACAGTTTACCGATTCATCCCATCAGGGTATAAGGCCGTTGACCAGAATACTCAACCTATTGACCATTGTGGCGAGGTAATCGTTTTACAGCTACGTCTAAAGCTGACCTTGAACGTGCAGAGACCCAGAAGCGGTGGCGGCGCCTTCACCCAGCCGGGATCTTCAGCTTGCCGGACCGAAGCGTCGGCAGCGAGCTTCAGTCATTCAGGGATCGCAGCAACAGGTCTGCTTGTCAACGAGGACGGGATGGGCCTAAGGTATAAAACTAAAGAGCACAACGCACATCGTGGCACTTCACAAGAGAACAGCAAGGAGATAACACGGGCAAACCGTGAGTTTCTGAAATCAGTAATTCTGAAGCCGCTCAATTACATCGTTCGATAATACTAGCCCAGTGGAATACGACGAGTGAATTATACGCTAGGAATACTTCTCGAATAAACATTTTGCATCAGCCACATTTAATAAGAACGATGAAATCAGCATTGTCATCCAACAATAAAACACTTTAAGCCTCCTATGCGTGTATCCTGATGGGTCATATTCATATACGAAATGGTTCTTCTACAGTGGCATCGAACCTTACATACTGCTTTAGCGTTCATGTCTCATGAGATACAACATGAATTTAACGAGGTCTAGATGACCGTACATGCAATGTAGGCATAACATCAATTCTTAAAACGTATGTCTCTTCTTCTCCCTCGGATTTGAACGATTTGGAAAATGTAGATAGTTCTTAGACGATCCAGGGGGTGAACAATGGAAGAAATAGTTCAAATGGCTCTGAGCACTATGGGACTCAACATCTGAGGTCATGAGTCCCCTAGAACTTAGAACTACTTAAACCTAACTAACCGAAGGACATCACACACATCCATGCCCGAGGGAGGATTCGAACCTGCGACCGTAGCGGTCGCACGGTTCCAGACTGAAGCGCCTAGAACCGCTCAGCCACAGAACAATGGAAGAGTATGAGAGGTTTACTACATGTATAACTTCAAAATTGCTTATGGGGTTCTCTGAGGACATGCAGCGAATTCTTCTGAAAGCTAAGTAGGAACTTATTCTGGTACGGAGTGCAACGGATAACAATTCATACATTCAAGGAGCTCAAGAGGAGAACGAGTTCACCACCAATGAAATAAAATGGAAAATGCCAACACCTCTGTATCGTATGAGTTCTGACTGCTGGTGTATTTCTTCCATCATCTTTCTGAACATGTCATCAAACTTGCGTTTCAGACCAATAGAAGAGTTAATATAACAAATGATTCCACCAAATTTGATAATTGCAGGATAAATAATGTCAGAATCTACCTGAACTCCGAATTCTACCCTTATGATAATTTACACATCCAGTAGGATGAATATGTATACAGTCCAGCATTTGATATGTATGTGAGGTTCTGTGCTTCATACTACGAAGAGGAAGGATGTCTACTGAGCCCATGGAAATTCAAGGAGCTGGCGCCAATCATCGTAATATACTGGTCAAAAAGAACGAGATAATTTAGTCTGGAATTGCAGGTGTACGAACTGAATCTTTGGGATATTACCCAGACACACTGCAGCCTATGCTCTAGTTCTACGTGACCGTTTAATTAACTGTTGTCCACTTACTGGTGTAGTGCAACGACTGTATAAATCGACAGATGCTGCGCCATACCCAGAGCATTTCTCAATGGCATCTCAAGGTGTGAACATCACTGAAGGCGCTAAGGGTTTCTATGACAATAGGGATAGACAGTTCAGATTTTAAGATTTTGCATTCGTAGCACACACAGAAGATGCCACAATAATACAGACATTCTCAGCAACCATTGCATCACTGAGATCTTTCAAGGGTATGAAGTGTGCTAAAAATTGAGGAGTGCCAAATGGAATTCACTGGGATGATCCTGGCATACCCAATAAAGATATGGTGACGTCACTTCGATTATTCGTCCACACGGATACCATCATCTACGTCAAGCCGAGTGTGTGTGCTGCTAATCTTTCATTTGCTAACTATGCCTATCAGCAGTTAGTACCTTCAATAGTTAGAATCCTTTATTTAGCTGGCAGTATTGGCGCTCGCTGTATTGCAGTAGTTCGAGTAACGAAGATTTTTGTGAGGTAAGTGATTCATGAAAGGTATAGGTTATCGTTAGTCAGGGCCATTCTTTTGTAGGGATTATTGAAAGTCAGATTGCGTTGCGCTAAATATTGTGTGTCAGTTTAGTGTTGATCAGAATAACTAAAGAGTGAAATGTCTGAGTACGTTCAGCTCTGCTCAGCTGTTTGAAAATCATATAACGTAGAGGTTTTCCAGCACAGAAAAACATAAATTTTCCTAAGGGGATGTTTCATATGTAAGAAGGCTCTTTAGGTTTTATGTTGGTAACGTTACGTAGCGCTCTATATGAAAATCACCGACTGTGCTATGTGAAGTCTGTGGTTGGTTTGCATTGTTAGAATATTTGCTATTGTAGTGTTGGGCAGTTGGATGTGAACAGCACGTAGGGTTGCGCAGTTGGAGGTGAGCCGCCAGCAGTGGTGGATGTGGGGAGAGAGATGGCATAATTTGAGAGCGGACGATGTGGACGTGTATCCATCAGAAAGAGTAATTTTGTAAGACTGAATGTCATGAGTAAATTTGTAAGACTGGATGTCATGAACTGATATATATATTACGACTTTTGAACACTATTAAGGTAAATACATTGTTTGTTCTCTATCAAAATCTTTTATTTGCTAACTATGCCTATCAGTAGTTAGTGATTTCAGTAGTTAGAATCCTTTATTTAGCTGGCAGTATTGGCGCTCGCTGTATTGCAGTAGTTCGAGTAACGAAGATTTTTATGAGGTGAGTGATTCATGAAAGGTATAGGTTATTGTTAGTCAGGGCCATTCTTTTGCAGGGATTATTGAAAGTCAGATTGCGTTGCGCTAAAAATATTGTCAGTTTAGTGATGATCAGAATAAGTAAAGAGAGAAATGTCTGAGTACGTTCAGTTTTGCTCAGCTGTTTGAAAATCAAATAACGTAAGGGGTTTACCAGCACTGTAATTCACAAATTTTTCCAAGGGGAGGTATCACTATGTCAAGGCGAGAAGAAGATGGCATGGGCGCGTTGAACTTACCGTTTGCTACTATTCAAAACCTAGAACTACACGGGTGTGCTGCTGATCATAAATGACCCTTTTATGTTAAAAAAATGTTCAAATGTGTGTGAAACCTTATGGGACTTAACTGATAAGGTCATTAGTCCCTAAGCTTACACAGTACTTAACCTATATTATCCTAAGGACAAACACAGCCGGCCGGAGTGGACGAGCGGATCTAGGCGCGTCAGTCTGGAACCGCGCGACCGCGACGGTCGCAGGTTCGAATCCAGCCTCGGGCATGGATGTGTGTGGTGTCCTTAGGTTAGTTAGGTTTAAGTAGTTCTAGGGGACTGATGACCTCAGAAGTTAAGTCCCATAGTGCTCAGAGCCATTTGAACCATTTGACAAACACACACACCGATGCCCGAGGGAGGACTCAAACCTCCGCCGGGATCAGCCGCACAGTCCATGACTGCAGGGCTTTAGACCCTTTTATGGTCAGGAGGCGACTGGCCGACATTAGAACGCAGCACAGTGAACACCTTATGTTCTCTCGATCAAATACTAATGTGCCACACCATGTGCTGTGGCTGCAGCATTGCACCGCGAACATTGCTATGCAGACACTTCATATAGTCTTCGATAGAGAGGGTCGTCGGTGCCACATGACACACACTCTTAGGCTGCCTATGGATAGCATCTTAAAGTGTGGCCGTGCACTATACGCCACACAGATGTGAGAGTGACACTAGCGACTGCCGCAACGGCTCGTAAGCTGACATGAGGATCGTGGAGTACTGCAGCTGAAACAAGCACCTCCGTCTCCTCACATCTTGCAGTTCTTCATCTGTTGCTGCGGCACATTACCAAACTGCCCGTTTCCCGAAGTCGTTGTTCGGCACGTAAGAAGGTAATGGCTGCCAGAACTCTTCGCTTACGATATCTCATGGCGTACGCCATGGCTGCTTCTGTGGCATCGTGTCGGCACTCGCCGAGCATCAGCAACATGTCAACGTACTCGTTGTTCGTGTATGCCATCTTCATCTGATGTCAGTAACTGTGGTATACTGAGCCCCGTTTGTTTGTGTGGCTCGAACTGTTGGGTATACGGCCGTGTGCGGCCGCTGTCTAACAGCGCTTCGAGAAAGCTTCTCGCTCCGTGACACAGGCGACGTTACAACTCGGCGGCACCACATTTAGAAGGCGCATTGCGTGTGTGGTATCTGCCCCTGAAAATTTGAAGGGTTGTAACTCCCAAACTAAAAGTGATAGGAATATAACTTAAGTTGATGTATACACAGCTGGTGTTACTGATACCAGTGGATGATAGAAACAACTATTGTTCCACTTAAGAAATTGTATCTTTTTGCTGTAACTCTTTAGGTAATAACTCAATAAGCTATGTCCATAGCTCCGCAGACAGTGTAACGTTTCTTATGGTGATCTACTGCAACAAATATTTCCATCGCCCATTACTTCGTAACTTACAGAGGCAAATACATTTAGTGAAGCACCCTGTATACTTATACGATACCTGTGATGTAGATGTCATCATAACCTCTGCCCCTCTCTGCACCTGCTCCTCGAAACAGTCCACACCAACAACAAGAATATGCAACACATTAAGTATACAATGAAATTTTTGTTTAACAGCAGCATATTACGAGGGTCACTCCAAAAGAAATGCACACTATTTTTTTTAAATCCATATTTATTCTACATGTTTGAAAGTTTTACAGTGTGTAGATACATCCTTTAGGAACAATATTTTCATTTCTCCACATAATTTCCATCCCTCTCAACTGCCTTACGCCATCTTGGAACCAGCGCCTGTATACCCACACGGTAAAATTCTGGACCAACCTGTTGGCAGCGTGCACAAGGAAGTCATCATCTTCAAACCTTTTCCACGAGCAGAGTCTATCAGTTTCCCAAAGAGATGATACTCACATGTAGCCAGGTCACGACTGTAAGGCAGGTGTTTCCGTGTTGTCCATCCGAGTTTTGTGATCGCTTCCATGGTTTTTTGACTGACGTGTGGCCGTGCATTGTCGTGCAACATAAAGCATTCTGCTTTTGCCGATGTGGTCGAACACGACTCAGTCGAGCTTGAAGTTTCTTCAGTGTCGTCACATATGCATCAGAATCTATGGTGGTTCCACTTGGCATGATGTCCACAAGCAAGAGTCCTTCGGAATCGAAAAACACCGTAGCCATAACTTTTCCAGCAGAAGGTGCGGTTTTGAATTTTTTTCTTGGGTGAATTTGCATGATGCCACCTTATTGATTGCCTCTTCGTCTCTGGTGAAAAATGATGGAGCCATGTTTCATCACCTGTCACAATTCTTCCAAGAAATTCATCTCCATCGTTCTTGTACTGTTCCAAAAGTTCGCTGCATACCGTTTTTCTTGTTTCTTTGTGAGCCACTGTCAGCATCTTGGGAACCCACCTGGCACAAACCTTTCTTAACGCCAACACTTTCAGTATTCTGCAAAAACGTCCTTCCCGTAATCGAACGTAGCGTGACAATTCGTTCACTGTGATGCGTCTGTCAGCAGTCACTAATTCGTTAACTCTCTGCACATTGTCTGGAGTGTGTGCAGTACGAGGTCTGCCACTGCGAGGACAATCCTCAATATTGCCGTGCCCGTTTTCATCACGTAACCTGCTTGCCCACCGACTAACTGTACTGCGATTGACAGCAGCATCTCCATACGCCCTTTTCAATCTCTTTTGGATGTTTCCCACTGTCTCGTTTTCACAGCACAGGAATTCTACGACAGCACGTTGCTTCTGACGAACGTCAAGTGTAGCATCTATCTTGAAGACATGCTGTGGCAGCGCCACTCACGGGAACAGGTTGAACTAAGTTTGAAAACAAGCGGGAGGGATGTATCTACACACTGTAAAACTTCAAGACATGCAGAATGTAAACTGTATTTTTACGAAAATAATGTGCATTTCTTTTGGAGTGGCCCACATGTGTATACAACGTACTATGAAGAAGAAAATATATACTACTTACTTTGGACAATGAAACTACTCCTGCTGCCTGCTTTCAGTAGCCAGGTCATCAGTTACCCACTAGATGTATACCGAACAAATAAGACGACATGTATCAGTGCTACGAAATTCTTTGTGAAATAATTACAGTCATCGATTTTGATTCTCGAAATCATGTACAACTGCAAAGACTGATTGGCCACTAAATAACTGCAGCACATTACATATAAAAAGAATAATATGTATACTACTTATGATGCTGCTGCTGCTGTGGACTCTGGCTCATCTACGATTTGGTGGATGTATGATGAAACAAGAAGACGTGTATTCAATATTGCTACTAAGAAATTCTTAGAGAAAAAAGTTTAAGTTTTGGATTTGAATCTGTACTTACCAGCTAATTCTCCATTTTCCTCCTCTCTCTACTTCAGGCACTTGCTACTGCTAATGGCATTGCCACTGCCTGATGCTCCTGAGCATTTCATTTTCAGTAATCAAAGTGGTAACATACACACAAATGAGAACCAAAATGACGACCAACGTGACACAATCGCTGACAATGGCAGAATGAGGGCGATTGAGTGTACTTTCATTGACTGGTTATTAGCCAATAGGAACACAGTATTCTGTAAAGGAAGTGAGGGAGAGGACAGCTCTGTCTGCAGGTTTGAGATGCACGTGTGGGGACAAGTCTAGGTGGCATGTTACATTGACATCAAAGGAAGTTTGCTTAGGTGCAGTCTATTAGATCGGAACACATACTTGTCAGTTGCCTCAGCATAAGTTCTCACATGTGCTGGCAGCCAAACTATCCTAACTGTACCAGTGACAGAATTAGACTGCACGCATTCCAGAATGACACCCTGAGCTCATTCCTCGCTTGTAGTTCACAAAAGCATGCTGTAGCAGCTTGTGCGTGGTCCAGTTGTGCGTGCCTGGCAGTCGGTGCTTGCAGCAGGTGAGGTCAGTGGGCAGTGAGATGGCAGTCGTTGGTATAGTGAGTGAGGCGTGGTGGGTGACATTATTGGGGTGTTTTTTATTTTGGCAGATATTTTTTAAGTGATCTAAGTGAGATCCACAGCCCTGCCGTATATTTAAATATTCTGCAAAATAGTCAGTGAGATATTATATGCAGTAACGAATTTTTTTTTACCCTGAAGAAAATGGGGGGCCAAACTGTGTGTTGTGGGATTAAACAGTATGAATGTTGATCTAACTCCAACAACAGGATGCAAGAAAGAAACTGTTCCATTCACGCAAAAGGATATCGATTTAACTAGTTAGTCAATCAATTTGATAGCACAATTTTTTACATCAAAATGGAACAGCGTCTCCAGGGGGAAGGAGGAAGGCTAGATGATTTCCCAGAAGGATTGGGGAGGGGAAAGGGTAGAGTAGGTTAAGGGGTGATATGGAACAGAACAATAACTGATTAGTCAATCAACTTGTAGTGAAGTTGAGCTACTGTTTTGATATCAAAAGTGGTGCCTGAGGGGAGAAAGCAGCACAATAAATTAATGGAAGTGGGAGGGGGTGGCATTGGAAACCTATGACATCCTTAGGGGAGGGAGTAATCAATTGATCAGCTAATTACTTTGCATAATTAGATATCAAAAGTGTACACAGAACAATAAGTTAAAAAATAAAAAATGGCATAGAAGAACAATAGGTTAAGGGCTGACATAGAATTAAGGGGAGGAGAGGGGAATAGTTTGGCCCTGAATGTATGCTTGCCCCTTAATGTATGCATCCCACACAAACAATATGGCCTGGAAAAGACATTACCATACTACTCACAATATCCTCATCTGATGAAGTAGGGAAATTAAATTCGAGGGAAACATAACCTTTCTATGTGGGGACTTCTGAAAGTAAGTTACACTTGTCATCTCACATTAAGACCATTGCGCAACAAGAATGGCGCAGCGTCAGAAAAGAATATACATTACTTATTTCCTGTAGACATAGTCCTGTTGTGGCACTGACAACAGGTGCAGCGCAGCTTGCTATTTAAATATCACAGCAATTGGAAACTTTCTCCGAAGCTAAAGTGTCAGGGACAGTGTGATTCTCGTAGGTAAAACGTCTGAACTGCACACAGATTCGCAGTGAAATTCTGGCGGCGCCAACACACAGATCGGGAAGTCCAAACTTCAGATCTTTCACAATGCCGTTTCAGTCTTTTTGACAAGCTGAAGGGCGGGGCAGGAATTTGGGGGAGGGGGGAGGGAAGGCCGGGGGGGGGGGGGGAGGACGGGGGATGGGGAACATTTTCCAGCGACGAGGAAATTCGTACAGTGGATCCGATATTTATTGTCGAAGAACTGAACGATTGTAAGAACGTTCCAACCGATGCTTACAGACACTTGTTGACTATATTGAAAAGATTCTCATGCATCTGCGTCACTTTTGAGTGTACTGCAGCTATCAATAAAAGTTGCTTGGCCTGCCATAATAATGTGTAGCTTTACTCGACCTTCCGCGTTTGCCAGTCCGAGCTGAAACCTCTTCGGGCACCTTAAAATGTTCATGTCATGTAATCTCATCAAGGGCAGCGAATGGTAGATAAGGCAGCTACTGTCATCAATAAGCGACATTATGAAAATTACTACTGAGACTAACAACTGCATGAAGCGTTGCAGGTTACGTCGTGTATTCAGGATTAAGATAAAACATCGATACGTATACATCTCATATTGGCGCTCCTGGCGCTATTGACTCGTTCCGTTTATACAAATCGTTAAAAAAATGTAATTCTTATTCTGAAGGTTGTGGTATTGCCCAGAAAAAAAACTACACAGTAAATATTGGCTCCGAGATGAATACCTTATGAATTATGAGCACTTGTTCACTTTCACTGCTGTGTAACACATCTCTGGCACTACTATTTCTTTCCTATTACTTATGACTTACAGGACCCAGTAAACGAATGAGAACACATTATTGTCTCACTGTAAAACAGCAGAGCTTCTGATGTGATCTACTTGCTTTTACATGCAACCTACACTTGTGAGTCAGCCATAAAGAGGCTGCTTAGTAAGGTGTCCGTTCATAGTAATACATGCATCTTCCCGAAGTCTTAGGGAAACACGCGCTCTCAGAAAAACTTCGGCTGGATACGCTGGCAGATATTGAGGGCGCGTTTCTGTAGTGTTTATGCATTATTAACGGGGATAACATACAACAAAAATTTCAAGTGTACCAACATCCAAAAACCCAAGGGATTAAGATTGCGTGGAAAACAAGCTGGCCAACATACTGGATCTCCCCGACCATTCCAGTGCCCTTTAAATATCGTTGGAGAAAATGGGCTGGTTCTCAGTCATATGTGACCTCCATCTCCAGTTGTTGTTGGAATGCTACGTAGCAGGACAAGCATGCTGTATCCGTGGACAATAGCCGAGAAATGTGTCCTCATTTGTTTATTTTTCTCTGTATTTCGTTCGTATTAACAAAGAATTTGCAGTGGAAGAGATGTGTTTCACAGTAGAGAAGAGAAACAAATGTTCATCGCTCTTAAGGTTTACTGAACATTATTTTTGTCATGTTTTGGTCCATATTACCACCTCCCAAAATATGGGATACTTTTTCTAACACCTTTTACATGTCGTTAGACATACTACGAGAACCGAAAAGAAGACTGAGTATAATACTGGGAAAGACTAAGGATGATTGTAGAAAGAATATTAGAAATGAACAGGAAGGTGCATATTTGTTTTACCGACTGGGAAATGTCTTTCCATAGAATCAACTAGAATATACTGCTGAGAATTTTTAAGAGATGTTGACATTGACTGGACAGATAGAAGGTTAATAAAGGATATGTATACATGGGAACAACTGACACTGTAGGGAATGAGGAGGTGGAGGAGATGAGCACTGGAAAGCGTGTAAGGCACGGATGCTCGCTGCCACCAAAGCTATTCAACATCTATGGGAAAGAACTGCTAAGTAAGGGCATAGAGGATGCAAGACGCCTTGTAACTGGATGAGAAGGGATAAAGGCTATAATATATGCGGATGGTCAAGCAGTGCAGGAGGAATCAGAAGAGGGGCTACAGAAGATGTTGAAGAGTATAGCATGAAAAGGCAAGGAGGGTAGAATAAAGATAAATATAGGAAAGACAAAAGTTAACCCGCCAGGATAGCCGAGAGCGCTAACGCGCTGCTTCCTGGACTCGGGTAGGCCGGGTCTGCCCGCCAGATTGACAATGAGGGCCGGTGTGCCGACCAGCCTGGATGTGGTTTTTAGGCGGTTTTCCACATCCCGCTAGGTGAATACCGGGCTGGTCCCCACGTTCCGCCTCAGTTACACGTGTTGCAGACATTTGAAACACGTCCGCACTATTTCACGATTTACAGTTTACGCAGACAGTTGGGGTACACTGATTTCATCCTGGGGGGTATGGGGTGAGGCGGCAGGAAGGGCATCTGGCCATGCCTAACACTGGCATTGCCAAATCCGTTGTAACCACGCCGACCATGCGATTGCTGTGGGACTATGGCGTAAGCGAAAGAAAGAAAGAAAAGGGAGGAAAGACAAAAGTTGTGAGAATAAGTAGGAAGGTAGCTCCAGCTGACATATTCTCAGATGAAAAACAGGTAGATAGGTAAAATTATTTCTGTTCTTGTGAAGTTTAATGACTTGGAATTGAAGCTGTACAGAAGAAATAAGGAGGAGGATATCTGTTGGAGTCGGAGCACATGAAAAGCTGGAGCAGTTACTCACATCTAGAAAAATTCCAATGGAACTGAGGAAAAGATTTGCTAAATGTTGAATGGAGTGTAGGACTATACAGCAATGAATCATGTACAGTTAAAAAGTAACAAGAAAGATATTTAGAAAGTTTTGAAAAGGGGCTGTGGAGAAGAATGTGTAAGGTGAAGTGGACTGGAAGAGTTAAGAATGAACAAGTGATCAGGAAAATATAGGTAGAAAGAAGATTACTGGAAGTGATCAGAAACAGGAAAAAATCTTGGCTGGGACATATACTGCATAGGAATTTTCTGCAACAAATAGTTATAGAGAGAAGAGGGGAAAGAATGAGAGGAAGAGATAGAAAGGGAACTGGGAATGATGAATGACGTTAGAAGAGGGCAAAAATGTAAACCGCTGAAGGAAGATCCTCACAACAGGACACGATGGAAAGTGTCTCCAGTTGAAACCTGTTAAAAGTTCAACTTCACTGGGGCTTGTACACAACCTTTTACCATGACTCGTCTGCAATAGGGATTCGGTTGTGCACAGTTGCATTCGCGCTCTATATTGAGTAAATAGCCAGCCTAAGTACAGCAGTGAATGAATTCAAGTATTTGTCTAAATCACGATCGTTCACAAGTGATTTACACCGACAACAGTTTAGAATGAAAACGTTTTTATTTTACTAACTCACATCCACAAAACAAACTGATGACCACGTGATATTACGTCGGCGGCTCTTAGCCGCACTGACCTTACCACACCAACGGACCACAATCAAAAAGCACGACCTTTGTCCCTATCCTCTGTCCTGTGTCCGGTCACGTGACACTACCGTAGCCAAATATATTATTTCTAAACATGGTCATCATGCATTTACAATGTTACAATATTAAAATATGTAAAACTAAATACCTTATATTATTTTGTAGACAAACCTCAGATTATTTACCTATTTAAGGGCACTCCACTTTTTGGCAGTTTCACCCCTCTTCTTTTGTTTAATCACGTCTTTGCCTAAAAGGTGTGGCATACGAAGTACTCACTTTGCTCTACATATATCGAAAACTGAACAGTACCTTCACAATAGAAGACAATAATTTATTATGCAGATGTTCTCAAACATCGTTACAACTTAATTTTTTATATAAAACATGTTCTTTAATGTCCAAATATTATCCCTGCTACTATGCTTTAAATTTGAATTTTGAACTATTCTGAAGAGCTCTTATGTTTATGGAGTACTCCCATTTCAGTGATCAGATACCCAGCAAATCCAATGATTAGCAAGACAAGCACACCTTACATTATTAACATATGTACCAAGTTATGCACTGAGACATAGGCAATTATGTAACTAAGTAATTCAATGTGAAACTGTTATATGCTGCCCCCTCTCTTTATCAAGAAGGTGACTCCATAAATATATTGACCTGTGCTTGCTACACCCAACTGTTCTTCCACAGTAAACATTACCACATACAGCAAATTAGTTATACTATTACAGTATCCCTTGTAACCTCACAGACACCAAAGGAGGAGAAGCCACTGATACAAAGTTTCGCAGGCAGTTGAAGGGTGCACAGCCGCCACAATTGCCTCCCTTACCTTGTATAGCAGGATATCTGCTAGAGTAGGAAAATATCTAGTGGCTTTATAGAGAGAAGAGGAAAAAGAATGAGAGGAAGAGACAGAAAGAGAACTGGGAATGGTGAATGACGTTAGAAGAGGGCTAAGATGTAAACCGCTGACGGAAGATACTCAGAACAGGACACGATGGACAGTCTCCAGTCGAAACCTGTTAAGACACCAAAGAAGGTGAATTCACAGGGTGACCTTCGTTAGCTTTGACATGCCAGTGGCTTTGTACAGTGGACCTGCACAGTAGTTGCTTAGCAGTTCCGAAGCAATGTAAATATTTTCTCGCCAGCGGAGCGGGTAACGGAAGTGCACTTGCAGTTTGTGAGGCTTTTCCGTGTTCGGCGCGTCACCTGCAGCCCCGAGATGCGTCCGTCGATAGGGCGACGTCTCACTCCGGCGCTAATGGCGTCCCCCCGTAAGTGGCTGGCCGCCGGGTCAGGCGCCAGCCGAGCCCCACACCCCGCAGCCGCGGTGACAAATTGGGCCAGCGGGGCACCGCCGTCCTAACGACCCGACCAAAAAGAATTTAATGGAAGCCGGCCGCACCGGCGCACCGACCATCCCCGCTGCCGCGTGTTTTGTATACGAGTTAATTGAGGGGAGGCCTTTCGCCTTTAATGCGCGTTTTAAAAGCAAAATTCTTTTCTTGTGGCGGTGGTGGGCCGGCCCGGGCGGCGTCGCGAGTGCCGTAGGCAGAGCAGCGCTACGGGGCGGAGGCCGAGATTTATAGAGGCGCCGGGCGCCGGGCGGCGTCTGCGTCCGCGTTATCGGGGGCGGCGCTGCGCGGCATTCCTCGGCCTGAGAACTCCGGCGCTGGCTCTCGTCACGTCGCCTCGCCTAGTCCCGCGTGGGAACACGGGTGGCGCTCCGTCTAGGTGCACCTGTCGCTCACTCGCGTCGTAGCAGCCCCTCGAGTGCAGCACGTAAGGTAAACACTGTGTCCGGCTCGGTGGTAATCTACATCTGTACTCTACAAGCCTTTCGCTCCCTACATTTTACCCCTACCACTTTCAGAATTTGAGCCGGCCGGAGTGGCCGAGCGGTTTGAGGCGCTACAGTCTGGAACCGCGCGACCGCTTCGGTTGCAGGCTCGAATCCTGCCTCGGGCATGGATGTGTGTGATGTCCTTAGGTTAGTTAGGTTTCAGTAGTTCTAAGTTCTAGGGGACTGGTGACCTCAGAAGTTAAGTCCCGTTGGGCTCAGAGCCATTTGAACCATTTTCAGAATTTGAAAGAGAGTATTCCAGTCAACATTGTCAAAAGCTTTCTCTAAGTCTACAAATGCTAGAAATGTAGGTTTGCCTTTCCTTAATCTGTTTTCTAAGATAAGTCGTAGGTTCAGTATTGCCTCACGTGTTCCAACATTTCTACGGAATCCAAACTGATCTTCCCCGAGGTCGGCTTCTACCAGTTTTTTCATTCGTCTATAAAGAATTCGTGTTAGTATTTTCCATCTGTGGCTTATTAAACTGATAGTTCGGTGATTTTCACATTTGTCAACACCTGCTTTCTTTGAGACTGGGATTATTATATTCTTCTTGAAGTCTGAGGATATTTCGCCTGTCACATACATCTTGCTCACTAGATGGTAGAGTTTTGTTAGGCCTGGCTCTCCCAAGGCTGTCAGTAGCTCTAATGGAATATTGTCTATTCCTGGGACCTTGCTTCCACTAACGTCCTTCAGTGCTCTGTCAAACTCTTCACGCAGTATCATATCTCCGGTATCATATTTATCTACATACATCATACAAGGAGCGAAAGGATATTTACAATTTGTACAGAAACCAGATGATAGTTATAAGATTTGAGGGGCATGAAAGGGAAGAAATGTTTGGGAAGGGAGTGAGACAGGGTTGTAGCCTATCCCCGATGTTATTCAATCTGTATACTGAGCAAACAGTAAAGGAAACAAATGAAAAATTCGGAGTAGGAATTAAAATCCATGGAGAAGAAATTAAAACTTTGAGGTTCGCCGATGACATTGTAATTCTGTCAGAGACAGCAAAGGACCTGGAAGAGCAGTTGAACGGAATGGACAGTGTCTTGAAAAGAGGATATAAGATGAACTTAAACAAAAGCAAAACGAGCATAATGGAATGTAGTCGAATTAAGTCGGGTGATGATGAGGGTATTACATTAGGAAATGAAACGCTTAAAGTAGTAAATGAGTTTTGCAATTTGTGGAGCAAAATAACTGAGGATCGTTGAAGTAGAGAGGATATAAAATGTAGACTGGCAATGGCAAGGAAAGCGTTTCTGAAGAAGAGAAATTTGTTAACATCGAGTATAGATTTTAAGTGTCAGGAAGCCATGTATGGAAGTGAAACATGGACGATAAATAGTTTAGACAAGAAGAGAATAGTAGTTTTCGAAATGTGGTACTACAGAAGAATGCTGAAGATTAGATGGGTAGATCACATAACTAATGAGGAGGTATTGAATAGAATTGGGGAGAAGATAAATTTGTGGCACAACTTGATTAGAAGAAGGGATCGGTTGGTAGAACATATTCTGAGGCATCAAGGGATCACTAATTTAGTATTGGAGGGCAGCGCGGAGGGTAAAAATCGAAGAGGGAGACCAAGAGATGAACACACTAAACAGATTCAGAAGGATGTAGGTTTGCAGTAAGTACTGGGAGATGAAGAAGCTTGCACAGGATAGAGTAGCATGGAGAGCTGCATCAAACCAGTCTCTGGACTGAAGACCACAACAACAACAACTCTGCAAGCCAGCTGACGGTGAGTGGCGTAGGGTACTTTTGGTACCAGTGATTTCGCCCGCCCTATCCGTCCTTTTCGATTCGCGTATGGCGCTTGGGAAGAACAATTGTTATTAAACCTCCTTTATAGCTCGAATTTCTCATTGTGATCTTTTCCCGTCGCATATGAGACCTATTGGGTTGGTTCATGATTCCATAGCGTTTCTCCAAACATTCTATAAAAACAATAGATTCACATAAGAGAGGCTTTAGTCATGAACGATATAGTCTCCTTTACTATTTACAACAGTCTACCAACGCTGGAGTAACTTTTCAATCCCGCGACTATAGAAATTGCGTGGTATTGAGGCGAAGAACACGTCGAGCCATATTCGGAGCGCATTTTCATCCGGAATGGTGGTTCCTTGAAGGTGTAACGTCCCCTTAGAAAAATTATAAATGACTGCGCTCGTAAGCTTCTATGTTATTTGATTTTCAAACAGCTGCGCAAAACTGAACGTACTCAGACACTTCTCTCCTTACTTACTCTCATCATCACTAAACTGACACACAATATTTTTAGCCAACGCAATCTGACTTGCCTACAAAAGAATGGCCCTGACTAACAATAACCTATACCTTTCGTGAATCACTTACCTCACAAAAATCTTCGTTACTCGAACTACTGTAATACAGCGAGCAGCAATACTGCCAGCTAAATAAAAGATTCTAACTACTGAAGGCACTAACTACTGACAGGCATAGTCAGCAAATGAAATATTTTGATAGAGAACAAGCAATGTATTTACCTTAATAGTGTTCTATATCAGTTCATGACATCCAGTCTTAGAAATTTCCCTTTTCTGACATACAGACGCCCAGATCATCCGCTCTCAAAACTCTGCCATCTCTCTCCCCACGTCCACCACTGCTGGCGGCTCACCTCTAACTGCGCAACGCTACGTGCTGTTCACATCTAACTGTCCAAAACTACAATAGCGAATATTTCAACAATGCCAACCAGCCACAGACTGCACATAGCACAGTCAGTGATTTTCATATAGAGCGCTACGTGGCGTTACCACCATAAAAACCGAAGCAGCATACTTACAAAGGTTGTTCGATAGACCGCGGAAAAGGTGAAAATCTGAGGATGCAGGTGAATAAGATGGGTGCGGAATGACTTCCCATCCCGGCTCCTATATGGTGCTTTTTGTCAGTCTGGCATAATACGGGCGGGCGTTGTGGAATAGCATCACTTCATGGTCTTCTTGGTCGTTGACGAGAGATGTCAGCAGTGATCTCGGAGAAGCAATTTGTAGTGCATGACACCGTCACTGTTCCACCAGATGCATAATATTATCTTTCATCGATGAGCGGAGGTCTTTCTAGGGGGACTTGCTGATTTGTTTGCGCTCAAACATTCCTTTCTGTTCCTTATGTTAGCATTAAGACACCATTTATCGTCACCAGTCATGATACAGGTTAGCAATGGTCTGTGTTATTCACAAGAAAATTGATGATAAGCAAGCAGTGATGCACCTATCGCCACCAGTTGACTTTTATGATTTCATGATGCTGTAGCCATAATCCGATTTTTGAGCCTTCCCCGTTGTAAGAAAATGCCGCACGATGGTGGAATAATCACAATCACATTTGCTAGTTCTAGGGTACACTGAAGTGGATCTACATCTACATCTACATCTACATGGATACTCTGCGAATCACATTTAAGTGCCTGGCAGAGGGTTCATCGAACCACCTTCACAATTCTCTATTATTCCACTCTCGTATAGTGCGCGGAAAGAATGAACACCTATATCTTTCCATACGAGCTCTGATTTACCTTATTTTATTGTGGTGATCGTTCCGCCCTATGTAGGTCGGTGTCAACAAAATATTTTAGCATTCAGAGGAGAAAGTTGGTAATTGGAATTTCGTGAGAAGATTCCGTCGCAACGAAAAACGCCTTCCTTTTAACGATTTCCAGCCCAAATCCTGTATCATTTCTGTGACACTGTCTTCCATATTTCGCGATAATACAAAACGTGCTACCTTTCTTTGAACTTTTTCGATGTGCCCCGTCAGTTCTATCTGGTAAGGATCCCACATCGCGCAGCAATATTCTAAAAGAGGACGAAGAAGCGTAGTGTAGGCAGTCTCCTTAGTAGGTCTATTACATTTTATAAGTGTCCTGCCAATAAAACGCAGTCTTTGGTTAGCCTTCCCCCACAACATTTTCTATGTGTTCCTTCCAATTTAAGTTGTGCCTAACTGTAATACCTAGGTATTTAGTTGAATTTACGGCTTTCAGATTAGACTGATTTATTGTGTAACCGATGTTTAACGAGTTCCTTTTAGCATTCATGTGGATGACCTCACACTTTTCGTTATACAGGGTCAACTGACACTTTTCGCACCATTCAGATATTTTTTCTAACTCGTTTTGGAGTTTGTTTTCATCTTCTGATGACTTTATTAGTCGATAAACGACAGCATCATCTGCAAACAACCTAAGACGGCTGCTCAGATTGTCTCCCAAATCGTTTATATAGATAAGGATCAATGCGTTCAAACGATCTTCATCAAACCCCGAATGCCTTCCTGCATGTGGAGAGTCACTAATGTCAGAACCATCCTCCTTAAAACGAAAAAAACATTTTCTTACCGTAATCTAACCAGCGGCATTATCCCCATACACGGCGAAAATGTTTTTTGGCTGCCACTGCTACTGTCGCCCTTGTGATGAACGCAAACAGAAGAATATTTCGGGAATGCTCCCGTTTCTCCACTTGGAGCACCATTTTCTAGCGTCCACGGCTCCATTCACTATCTCCAGATGACAAAATGACAGTATGTAAACTCAAACAGAAACTTTTAACTTCAAATGTTCAAATATATGTGAAATCTTATGGGACTTAACAGCTAAGGTTTTCAGTCCCTATGCTTACACACTACTTATTCTAAATTATCGTAAGGACAAACACACACACCCATGCCCGAGGGAGGACTCGAACCTCCGCCGGGACCAGCCGCACAGTCCATAACTGCAGCGCCTTAAACTTCTCGGCAACTTTTAACTATAAATGCTGGCCGGTGTGGCCGTGCGGTTCTAGGCGATTCAGTCTGGAACCGCGTGACCGCTACGGTCGCAGGTTCGAATCCTGCCTCGGGCATGGATGGGTGTGACGTCCTTAGGTTAGTTAGGTTTAATTAGTTCTAAGTTCTAGGCGACTGATGACCTCAGAAGTTAAGTCGCATAGTGCTCAGAACCATTTGATCCATTTTTTAACTATAAATAGAAAATGACAGTCGATAAATGAACCGGAAAACCGACATGCAATACAGAAACACCACGAATTCATGCACCACCCTAAGAATATATCGTCCGACTCTTCCTGGAACGTATGCTCTCGGAATTTCAGTAGCAAACCTCTCCGTGATGCACAACGCCTCTCTTATACTCTCTACCCCTAGACTGTTGAGCATCTCTGTAACGCTCTCATCCCGACTAAACTATCCTGTTATGAAATGAACTCCTCTTCCATGGGTCTCGTCTCTCTCCCATTAACAATATTTAATAAGAGCCTCAGACTGGAGAGAAATACTGAAGAGTCGATCGAGCAAACCTTTTAAGCCGCTTCTTACGCGGATGAATTACATTTTCTTAAGGTTCTTCATGTGAATCTCACTCTGGCATCTGCTTTTCCTACTGTTTGATTAATGTGGTCATTTTACTTAATGTCGCTCCGGATGGTTACTCCTAGATATTTTGTGGTAGGTAATATTTACAGCAGTTTGTCAGTAATAGCGTAATTGTACAGTAGTGGATTTATGTGTGGGCGTTCAAAATTCAGCAAGTGAGACCTGTTCAAAATCTCCGAGAGGTTCAGAGCAGCGTCTTTATAAGTATCCCATTAAGTGATACTTGGAATGAATTCAGTCAAGTTACAGATTAGGTGAAATGGTGTCAGTTATTTGCTAAACAAAGAGAGAACTGAAAAAGTGAAGATACATCACTGGTAAGCTAAACATTGACAAGAAAGGTCTAAAAAGTTAGCGATTCTATTCCATTATGGCAGATGCAGCAACAGTAGATAAATGATTCTAATGAGTGAACATTCTCTGTTGAAATTGTGAAATTGTTTTACTAATTCCTGTTACGCGTTTCAGGCAATTATATCTTCTTGATATTGGTTGAATATTGAAAGCGTTAAGTATGGGGACAGGTTTAAACTGCGTTAACTGCTACGTTATGACAAGAGTTTTTTCCAGCACTGTTTTACGTAACAAGGCTACATACTTATTGGGGGGGGGGGGGGGGGTATGAGAAATACACGCGTACCTAGAAGCTAATGTAACTTTCACTGTCTGATAGACAGTTGAACCAAATTTTATAGATGTTGTCATTATGTCATTGGCTATAATCTGGATTTAATTGAATTTATTTTTGCCAAATAATTTGATAAGGACTTTGCTGGATGCTTTTAGAACACATGACGTTACATAAGGAACATTTTCTCAATGGTTACTTTACTTATCGCTTTCGAAATGTGGAAGGTTATTCTTAGAATTGGATAGACAGAGATGTGTACCACATTCTTAATATCAGTCTTAGAACTCTAGCAACATTTTTTAAAAATATTGTGTGTGTGTGTGTGTGTGTGTGTGTGTGTTTGATACGTAGCAATATTTATTTCACAAAAATTTAAAAAAATTGACAGTAATGCTTTTTGAAAACTTTTGTACCACAAGAAGTTGTGTTATAGTATATAACGTCTGTAGCAAATTTCAACTTTTTATCAGCAATGCTACAACAGAATATGTTCCTTATACATTGAAAAATAGAAGTTCCGTAAAATACAGAAGAAAGATTTTATTAGTTTTCAAGCCAGAAACAAGTACCTTAAGGTAGGAGATGAGGTACTGGCAGAATTGAAGCTGTGAGGACGGTTCGTGAGCTCAGATGGTAGAGCACTTGCCCGCGAAAGGCAAAGGTCCCGAGTTCGAGTCTCGGACCGGCACACAGTTTTAATCTGCCAGGAAGTTTCAAGTACCTTAATGTTGGCCACGACCATACGTTTACTCTTTTTGGTCTTCATGTAGCTCTTTTCTTCTAGTCTCATCCTTCTGGTGCTCCCCTTTCACAATATCCTTCATTGACATTTACAACTAGCAACACGCACATGATCAGTTTTCCTCAATACGTATTCAGTGTAGCATAAAACCCTACTCCCATAAAGGGCCTGATGCTTCAGGTGTAGCCATCATTGAACGAATGTCAGACAAGCATCATACGAGGACATCTGGACAGCATTAGACGAGTAGAATGTTGTGTCTGGGCATCTCTTGTAAATGAGGTTGTTAAAGCTTTCGTTCGAGTTTTGTGTTCAACCAAGTGTATATTTATTTAACAAATCGTAATTTCGGAGGTATTCTCCTGTCGCAGTTTGCCCCTTATGAGCATAATCGGCTCACAGCCTTTTATACTCCACAGATAACTTCTCTGATAGCAGGAAATAAAAAAATATCGCAAACAAGGACAGAGTCGCGTAGAAAAAGGTGTGTAGCACTGTGCATTAGTTGAAACAAGATGGATTTTGCATTACTTGTAGCATAAATTAAGCTCTGGAAATTGGAAATAATATTTCTAACACGCTCCGCAACTATCTGATGGCAAAAAAAAATCAACATTTTTGACCAATTTTACATACGTCCCATCTGATTGCTTTCAGTTAACCACTCTGATGATACGCTAGCTTGAACTGCTGTAACAATTACATATTTACAACACAAACTGTTCACTCATTTGAATCACTAAAATGTTGGATTATAGGTAAGTGGTAGTACACCCCAGATAGTACCAATAAACAAAGAAGAGTGTTTAGTACCCTACCAGAGCTTAGGGAAACTACAAGAACAGGGTCACCCGATTCCTTCGAAGTGGGTTGTTCCATATTCTGATGTAAGTACAGCAACAGATGCAGTGTAAGAAGAAAAGATTGATGTGTATGTCAAGAAACAAGAACACGCAAACATGTAGTGAGAGAATGCCTTAGTCAAAGGCTGACAGGTGACAGACTGTCTTAGACTAGATCGTAGTATGTATGATGCGAGGATGGTTATCTAGTTTTAATTATCACCCCCAAAAAAGTGAAGCTGCGACTACGGGAACATGGTGATACTGTTGGTCCTTCGCTACTTAGTAACCCTTCACTGTGACACATGTTTTCCGATGAAGGACGACTTGACAGAGAGCTTTGTTGTAAAATTTTCCATTTTGGGTCCTCAGCAAAGGTTACACCTCTTAGCCATTCTGGAAATACTTGTCAGTGGTTTCTTCATCAGAAGGAAGACGAAGAGGTCACTCGTGGTCATGACATGTTGAATAGGGAGAAGAAGCATGTGTGACTGTGTACATTGCAGAGCCAGTTGAAACGCTGACATGAAGCAAAAGGAGCCCTTCTGACATCTTCCCACGATGCTTGTTCTCGACAGCCTCCAGAAACCTTGTCAGGAGATTTCGGAGATATGCTCCTGTCGCGGTTTGCCCCTTATGAGCATAATTTGTTAGCACCACGCCGTGGCAGTCCCAAAAACAGCATCGTTTTGTCCGATGATAGCTGGATCTTCATCGTTTTCGGCGGTGATGAATCCATGTTTCCACGCCTGCCCGGCTAGCCGCGCGGTAGATGCGATGCTTCCATAGCGGGAAGGCGTGCCGGACCCCGCACGAATCCTCCCAGCGGATTTGTCTTTAGGTACGGATTTTGGCCAGCCTCTGGATAGTTTTAAGGTGTTTTTTCATCTGCCTCGACGAATGCGGGTTGGTTCCCCTTATTCTCCCTTAGTTTCACTATGCCAGCGATGGCTGCGCAAACACAGTCTCCATGTACGCTTACACCATAATTACTCTACCGCGCAAACATTGGAGCTACACTCCCGTGGTATGAGACGTTCCCGGGAGGTCCACTGGGGGCCGAACCGCACAATAACCCTGGGTTCGGTGTGGGGCGGCGGTGGGGTGGGTGGATTGATGTGGCCTGTTGTGGGGTTGTGGACCACTGCGGGCTACGGCGGGACGGAGCCTCTCCGTCGTTTCTAGGGCCCCAGTTCAATTCACAATTGATAATATGTATCGACTGCTTGCTCTGCTCCTTTGTCTTGGGGTCATAGTAACAGGGCAGCAGTCTACATGGTGATTATGCAGCTAAATAATTCATCTGCACCGGCTGACGCAGCTACAACATGTCCACTGCCGCCTCGATTCGGCGTGCTTTGTGTATATGTGGCAGCAGTCGCGCAACACAGACCTCGGCGACCTTTGTCACGTTCAAAATGTCGTAGGAGATGAAAATTAGTCCGTGACTGATTTTAAATTTCTGTACTATCGTGTCGATTGTGCACGCTGGTTATCTAGCGCTAGGGCTTCTATTTCTTCTACAATTCCCGGTTGTTCCGAGAGAGACGGTCAGCAGTTGCGTTATTCATCATTGAGACTTCTTTGAACACTCTGGAAGCTTCGGTATAGTTGTGTACACATCCACCAGCTCAGCATGGATTGTTATAGCGTTGTTTCCCTTCAAATGCAGAAAACAAATTACCGTACGATGTCTGAGTTGCATCATTTAGTACTGGCTGCTGTTGCGACGCGTAATGTTACAATGACCCGGTGACTTAATGTCTACCACGACTGCAGATATACATCCAAGTGGACCATTTTAATGCATAATGGGCAATAACTCGGGACGGAGATGAGCTGTAGCAAAATGTTTTAGATAAAAGATATAGGTGACAAAGAGGTTCACATATTGCTACTAAGGACCGTGACCTTGAACATGATATTCAAGGTGATTTGGAGCCTAAAGCGATTTTTTTAATGGGAACCTTAATATTTGACTCAAGATTTGAAAAGGGCGGCAAATTTTAGGTATAAAATGATAAATTGTTCTAAATCATGACAAGGTTACATCAAGACCAAATAAGCAAATATGTTTTTAGTTCTGGTAAGGCTTAACTTGGAAAATAGGAGAGATACAAGAAAATACAATGTCAGATGCAGATTGAAAGGGGGCATAAGGGTCACGTATCATAACCAATAACTGTGGTTTCAAAGGTAATTAACGAAGATCATTCGAAAGCTTACTTGTCTCTTTGAAATGCCTATTTGTGACGTCGGATTCAGAAAGAGCCTTTTCTTCAAATTTATCATCAAAATTTTGTGACTGTTATTCGTCGTCTCGCACGTGACAGAGAGGTATGTGCTGTTGTGGAAGGACTGCCAAGTACATGCTACAGAAGACAGCTACAAGACTATGTTAAAAATGACGTAAGGTGTTGATTTTATTGGCAACTAGTTTCGATGTTGTTACAACATTATCTTCAGGCCCATACTTTGATGCTGTAACAACATCGAAACTAGTTGCCAATAAAACAACACCTTAAAACAGCTGGAGGAATTACGTCATTTTCAATATATATTATACCAGCTGACGTCCCAAGTCGTCCGTTTTAATTATGGATATACGAAGGCTACAAGACTATGTCATCTTCAGAGAGAAAAGATTGTGAAACTTGGCCCTGACAAACAGCATTGCGTCATCGATGGCCCAGCATCAAAGAAGAAAATACAATCAAAAGATACCCATTATTAGCACGTGGCAGAGAGCACATGACATTCCAGGATGTCGCGGGAGAGACTCCTGAATTCT
The DNA here is from genome assembly GCF_023864345.2 of Schistocerca serialis cubense. Taxonomy (NCBI): domain Eukaryota; kingdom Metazoa; phylum Arthropoda; class Insecta; order Orthoptera; family Acrididae; genus Schistocerca; species Schistocerca serialis. Next base: position 577,583,215 of record NC_064639.1, read on the forward strand.
TGAAGAATACCACTCGTCCCTGGTTTTGTGCGTGTTCTAGGTTAAGCTTCGTTCGCTATTACCAGAGACAGAGCGAAGAGCATATCAGCATCGTCTGCAGTATAGGACAACGAAGAGGACTACCGTCACAAACTGTACATAAGAAAAGCCAGAAACAAAAAGGTAACATGCAGATCATTGTGAACATCTTAGGGAATTTACGAGGTCAAGTCTTACGGTCGGATACCGAGGGCAGGAGATGTTACAGCACTCTGTATCCGGAGTCACGAATAGAGTCTGGTGGATAGGCTCTTATCATGTGCAAATTAACATAATTTAGAATAAACACTTATTTCGCCTAATACCATGGCATTAATTAATTTATTTATTTTAACAATTACTAGTAGCCACTTTATATTATCTAATTACATTTTTGTAAACAGATAGCTGTTTGCCTTCCTTTCTCTTTCATAACCTAGATTATTCACATCTTCTCCTCACCCTCTGTGTTTCGTGATTTGATAACTCACTTTTTCCTCACTGAAATCTTAGCAGTACTGAAGTAGTAAATGCGCTGTTTGGTTTTTGTGCTGAAAGGAAAACTACTTATATTAAAAAAGAAACGACACTGTTAATGTACAATTGCTCTTAATAATAACAATAACAGTGGAACACGGCCTGAAGCAACTTCTAGAGTGCAGGTCAAATCTAAATGTAGCAAACTTGTGTGCCCAGCAGGGTCTTCATACGAAATCATCCTGTAAACAGTAAAACCTCAAAAGATGTAACGTTTCACTTTCCAAGTCTTCGAGAAACCATATTACCTAGTAGTATATTTTCCTGTCCCGATTTTAATTCGGGAAGCGATTTCGTAAATATAACATTCAATGCGCAAGAACGCCCCAGCACTGATGTTATTTTATGTCGTGGTGCAGTGTAACGGTTATTAGCGGGATTGCACCAGGATTCTTACTGCCATCGTGCGTACAGGTGAGAAGATAAGATAATGGTACAATAACTATGAAATTACTGGATTCAGAATTTGTTTTGTTAATTAAGTATGCTGTTCTGTTATTTAAATAAGTTGTTCTGTCATGCTGTCAGAGATAATAAGCCGACCACTGCCACGCACTGACCGATGGCCAGCGCACTGAAGAAGATCTGGCATACTACTGCCTCCGCTCTCTGCACTCAACTGAATTACTCACGAAAAAATATTGTAATTGAGAAATAAACGACTATTGTTGTGTTAATTGACTACATTATAATTAGATTAAGATATTTTGTGTTAGTATTACGTCTTAATAAAAACGACAAGAAATGGAGATTATTTCGCTCTACTTCTCATTTAAGAAGCATAAAGTGATTACTTATTTTGCAAAAGTTCACTGAAAATTGTTTACATGTTGTAATTCATGCTTATTGTGGATGTTTGAAAATAGTTGGAGAGTAATGATGTACAAAGATCTGGATTTCACGCGCACTGCCCATTCGAGATAGGCTTTATCATTGACAGTTTTCGGTGAAGTTAATATTTTTACCAAAACAATTGAAAGTGCTTCAGCTCAAGGCCGAGTCTCTCGGCGTTCGAATCAGCTAACTGTTTATCAGAAAACTTCAAGGTTTATTTGTGGCTTACACTATAGGTAACAGAAAGTCGATCACGTTCAAGAAAGATTAAATCGAACATTTAGTTGAGAGCAAGGCCGATAAATTGAAAATTGAACTTCTGCTCTACATATGCATCTGAACCAGAGGCTGTAACGCTGCATAGGGGACCTCGACTGCTTGCGGTTAGGAGGAAGGCTTTGCCCCCATATCCTCAGGATGGGTGTTTTGTTTCTCGGCAAACAATAGAGAAAGAAAGAAAGAGGGGAGGAGTTCGTAGTAGACTCTCGCCGTGGAAAGCCTCAGACGAGATTCAATAGTAGACTCTGTTTGAAACAGTGGCTCGGTATAGTCATAGGGTCGAGCCACACACGTCTGCTTTCATACCCATAAGCTACGACAGCTGAAGAATTAAGCACTCGTGGAGTATCCCGTCGAAGTTCTTGTGCGGACAAAGGCATCATATTGTTTCTCAAGACGGAAGGGAAACTGTTACAGACTATGACCTACTGCGCACAGAATACGGACTGAGAATAAACCAAAAAAAGTTTTAAAGACCAGGAGAAACAAGAGTACCGAAAAATTTATGATCACAAGGAATGCCTGGTAGTATACGAACAGTACGAATTGTGCTTTCTTGGGAGTAAAACAACCTACGACGAGAAATTGAGAACAGAAGAAGCCGACTAGCCAAGGTACGTCTATTGTTATGAAATGAAAGCGTTAATTTTAAAAGAAATTTTTGATTACGTACGTCTGGAGCATGGACGGGATGCTGAAAACGAAGGAAAACGGAAATGAATTCCCATCCTTCTTGACAGAGCGTAGGGGAACGATGCGGGAGATTCGCACCGCAATACTAGGCAAGGTCCTAACGGAGGTGGTTTGCAGTTGCCTTCCTCCGACCGTAACAGGGATGAATGATGATGAGGAGTGACAAAATAAGGAATGAGGAGAGATGTTGTAGAATGGATTATATGGAAAATTCTAACTATAGGAAGGTTCAGGACGATAGGACGAGTCTTACATCAGGAAATAACTTCCATGGATCTAGAGGGTGAAAATTATAACGATAATGGACTATATTCAACAAGTAATTGAGGGCGTAGGGTACAGGTGCTACTCTGAGATGAAGAGGTTAGCAAAGGAGAACAATTCGTGGCTGGTACATCAGAACAAAAATGACAAAACAAATATGGTAGCCGCATTAACGTTATTCCATAATTCCTCAGCAGGGGTAACAACTCAACATCGATCGAAATGGTTTTTGTAGAAATGCTCTTGATCAAAGCGCGTTGGTTCCTACATGCAGGGTTGAACAGCAAAATAGTGACTATACCGATTACATATCTGCAGATGTGTTGTTGAAGCAACACTAATGTACTAATTGGGATTACCATGGATAAAAACTGCTTATAGTTTTAATGAGTCTTCCGTGAATAGGCAAGGATTAGAAAAATGCCCACCATGTCGTTCCAAAATGGGAAGATGAAATGTTGCTGTTACTAGATCACCTACGCCATGGGTTGTTGTACTAAGTCGTCCATAACGCCAGCGCTATTTAGGAATGTGTTCCCGGCAGAAGAGAATGCTGTGCCACAGTGCCGGATTATTTCTGAAGTGAAATGAAATGATTCTGTATCCACAAAACTCTTAGATTGAAAGCCGTATGTTGAAACAATTGCGTACGTTGCGCCGGTCCAATAAATTCTAGGAATCGAGCGCTAGGTTCCGCTGTGTGAAGGTACACGTCTTGAGGCGATTCGTAGTGCGCGGCTTTTCTGCTTTCTTTGAGGTCAGAGTCGTGGTCAGGATGGATAGACATTCTTGCGATTCAACTACTTAGACTAAATGGGAGATGACGACCACGATTTTCTTTGCGGGCGACTAATACGGAAAGGAGCAGAGACAATCGTGCTTTGTTCACACGGCACGGGACTTCACAGCAGTCGAAATAACTAGCTGAAGTCTACGGTCGAGGGGACGGACTTTACTACTGTTGATTTGAGAGAATGAACTTCCCTTTCGTGTGATTACTTTTGAGTGACTGTGCCCTCTCTTCTTGGGGATCATCTACATCTACATCTACATCCATACTTCGCAAGCCACCTGACGGTGTGTGGCGGAGGGTACTTTGAGTATCTCTAATTATTCTCGGGTTTCCATCTCCAGGTTCTCAACGGAGCTACAAATGAGATATTTGATATCAAATCACATTGTCAACTAATAAACAAGTTACTATCACAAGGAGTATCTCCGCAGATGCATAACAGTACCATTAATGTCCTCAATACACATAAATTTTTGATCAGAAAGGAAGGTAAACAGCCCTCGGTCACTATTTTTAACGAATTAACCTGGTTTCAACACTGGTAGGAACGTTTTCCTCAGAATTTAAATCAAAGAATGGTCTATATTCTATAATATGGTCACAGAATTATGACTAGAAACTTATGATAGGGTATAAGTACGGAACTGTCGTAAAAGACTGGCAGTACTTATATGTCATTTATAAAATAATAAATATGTCAAAAGGGCATTAGTCACAAAGATATATAAGATAAAGAAAACTGTGATGGCGAGCCACTAAGGGCTGCTCGTTACTTGCGTGGTGCAGGTTGCAACCTGCACCACGCAAGTAACGAGCAGCACTTAGTGGCTCGCCATCACAGTTTTCTTTATCTTAAATATCTTTGTGACTAATCAAAATAGACAGTAGAAAATAGTCAGTGGGTGTTAGGATCAATATGAGGATATTAAATTGCTCAATAGACCAAGATCCTGGTGGTGATGGGTTTGGTGTGCTCTTTTTCCGATCTTTTACGAAGTGCCCAGCGTGTAAATACGTATATCGTGAGGATGACTTTGTGCAGGGCAGTGTTTGTGTTGTTATGGATGAGCTTGTACCGGAAGGTAGGAAGAGAATGAAATGCTCGCTCTATACATGACCTGCTCCTCTCTAACAAAACCAAGAAGATCACCGAGTTTGACGTTTCCATGAAAGCATCCTAGCAACAATCTCACCTATAGCGAAGCTTACTCAGTGTACTCTGACAACACAATTAAACACTTTCTCAACAACGTAGGTACGAGAAAGGACAGCTTTCGTATATAAGTGATTAATACTTTATAGGTCCGTTGCCTCTTGTTGTTGCTCCTCGTTTAAAACGTCAACCAATAATCGTATACGTAAGCAGTCAGTTATAAATTTTTACGTGAATTGAAGAATACATTCACAAGGCGAAGATATACTTTAATACTGTTTGGCTCTGAGCATTATGGGACTTAACATCTGAGGTCATCAGTCCCCTAGAACTTAGAACTACTTAAACCTAACTAACCTAAGGACATCACACACAGCCATGCCCAAGGCAGGATTTGCACCTGCGACCGTAGCGGTCGCGCGGCTCCAGACTGTAGTGCCTAGAACCGCTCGGCCACTCTGGCCCGCTCTCACTCCATGAAACATTTCGGAGGTATCTGAGAGTTAACTTCTTAGGTAGAAAGTCTCGTAATCAGGAAATTCACTTCCTGTTCGCTCATCAAATATTACTGAAATTTCTTGAACCACGTACTGTAGGAACCAAAGAATGTCGGGGCGATATTTACAGTCACAAAAATATAAATTTTATGGGAAAATATAATGCAAATGACACGAAAAGGAATATGTTGTTAAAATGGCATTAAACTACTCCATACAAACGAAAATAACAACTCTATAGTCAATTTTCGTAACATGATCAGTAAAAACTGTCGATAGTTAGACATCAGTTGGTGTCATTATGAAGAGAGAAGATAGTTGAAACAGTAAACTTGATCGAGACGTACTTTAGCAGATTTCAACGGCCAGTGTTCATATCCATTGTGGCCTCTGGTGGTTGAGATTTTGGTCGTCGCTTAAGCAAACTTATTCTTCGTTTCATCTCGCCTGTTTTCTGGAATATATCGTCAAAATCTAAGTAAATATGTGTAATTTAAAACGCGAAAATTTTGGAACTATTTAGCTAAGAAAGGACAACGTTCTTGCGCCTGGACTGTTATGAAATGTATTAAGTCGTCACTATTGCGATTTCAGACTATTATCCCATTTTCAGCTATAGCTTACTATAATGTGCATCAATGTACCTTTTCATTTAAGAGGACACTGTCCTTGAATTAACCATTTTATATATATTTCATGTAGTTAATAGACAGGAGTTTTCGCCATGTATATGTAGATAACACTTCATGAAATACTTGCTATCGAACGCACATAATTTCCACTGTGCGTCCATCAGGTGTTCCATTTAACGGATATTGCAATACTGTGGAGAAATGTAAACAGAAAATACGTTAGCTAACGATTCTAAGTACAGTTTTTTGACAAATTTCCAAGTTGCCGCTTTATAAGGCAATGGAAATCGGAGAATTGTATTACCTACCTCTAACGTCACTGAAGGTGAGATCAAAAATTAAGCAGGAAAATATGAATTACAACATGGTAAAAAACAGTGTCCTAAGAGATGAAATATGTTAACAAAATGGCAAAAAGGAAGACATTCACTTCCTACGAAGATCATATGTACATATAAACAGGATCACACATCACTGTTTGAACAGTATGTGCTAATTCACGCCACCATAACAGTGGTCGCTAGCACACACTTATATGATGAAATTCTATTCGGAGGTAGCCGGTTCGTATCTTCATGTGATCAAATTTTCATCTCTAGTATCTGACCGGCAATAGGAGGATAGATCGAGATGACAAATTCCAGATGACATAGACTCGTCGCTAATACCTAGAGTTAACTGTACCTAGTGTCCCATAAACTGAGAACATGTGACGTCATTAATGGAGCTCCGTCCATCATATGGGGATGTAATGCTCGGCCGGTTCATTGGTGTTATCAGAGCCATGTGTCTTTGATATCTGCCTTAGAGTCTTCTCTTCTCTCATCTTCATCTCTCTTACCTCAACATCAATAATAGAAACCCGGAAACTGATGCTCCAAGCGATCCTGGTGGCATAAAATAGAACTCACTGCGCCGGGTAGTATGAATAAGTAGAGTAGACATTCATTTTGAGGTTAAGACTCAGTGTTTGTATCCGTGTTTACCGTCAAGTATATATGTTTTGAAACTGAATTGTTTTTTTTTTTCCACCCACAGATATTTCAGTGAAGCTTTATCGTCGTCAGTACTGAAACTTCATTGTGATATGTATTGTTATAGACGTTACTTATGCTACAACAAACTAAAAAAATGAAAAGTAAAAAGTATTGTGTATTACAACATCGTTAGATTCTATTAATACAAACTTAACTAGCAATAGCTCCAGGGATATCTAAGAATTAGTGATTTTGATAGGCTACAGTTTCCCTCCCCCCCTCCCCTCCCCCCATGAACCATGGAACTTGCCGTTGGTGGGGAGGCTTGCGTGCCTCAGCGATACAGATACCCGTACCGTAGGTACAACCACAACGGAGGGGTATCTGTTGAGAGGCCAGAAAAACGTGTGGTTCCTGAAGAGGGGCAGCAGCCTTTTCAGTAGTTGCAAGGGCAACAGTCTGGATGATTGACTGATCTGGCCTTGTAACACTAACCAAAACGGCCTTGCTGTTGTGGTACTGCGAACGGCTGAAAGCAAGGGGAAACTACGGCCGTAATTTTTCCCGAGGGCATGCAGCTTTACTGTATGATTAAATGATGATGGCGTTCTCTTGGGTAAAATATTCCGGAGGTAAAATAGTCCCCCATTCGGATCTCCGGGCGGGGACTACTCAAGAGGATGTCGTTATCAGGAGAAAGAAAACTGGCGTTCTACGGATCGGAGCGTGGAATGTCAGATCCCTTAATCGGGCAGGTAGGTTAGAAAATTTAAAAAGGGAAATGGATAGGTTAAAGTTTGATATAGTGGGAATTAGTGTAGTTCGGTGGCAGGAGGAACAAGACTTCTGGTCAGGTGACTACAGGGTTATAAACACAAAATCAAATAGGTAATGCAGGAGTAGGTTTAATAATGAATAGGAAAATAGGAATGCGGGTAAGCTACTACAAACAGCATAGTGAAAGCATTATTGTGGCCAAGATAGATACGAAGCCCACACCTACTACAGTAGTACAAGTTTATATGCCAACTAGCTCTGCAGATGACGAAGAAATTGAACAAATGTATGATGAAATAAAAGAAATTCAGATAGTGAAGGGAGACGAAAATTTAATAGTCATGGGTGACTGGAATTAGAGTGTAGGAAAAGGGAGAGAAGGAAACGTAGTAGGTGAATATGGATTGGGGCTAAGAAATGAAAGAGGAAGCCGCCTCGTAGAATTCTGCACAGAGCACAACTTAATCATAGCTAACACTTGGTTTAAGAATCATGAAAGAAGGTTGTATACATGGAAGAACACTGGAGATACTAAAAGGTATCAGATAGATTATATAATGGTAAGACAGAGATTTAGGGACCAGGTTTTAAATTGTAAAACATTTCCAGGGGCAGATGTGGACTCTGACCACAATCTATTGGTTATGACCTGTAGATTAAAACTGAAGAAACTGCAAAAAGGTGGGAATTTAAGGAGATGGGACCTGGATAAACTGAAAAACCAGAGGTTGTACAGAGTTTCAGGGAGAGCATAAGGGAACAATTGACAGGAATGGGGGAAAGAAATACAGTAGAAGAAGAATGGGTAGCTTTGAGGGATGAAGTAGTGATGGCAGCCGAGAATCAAGTAGGTAAAAAGTCGAGGGCTAGTAGAAATCCTTGGTCAACAGAAGAAATATTGAATTTAATTGATGAAAGGAGAATATATAAAAATGCAGTAAATGAAGCAGGCAAAAATGAATACAAACGTCTCGAAAATGAGATTGACAGGAAGTGCAAAATGGCTAAGCAGCGATGGCTAGAGCACAAATGTAAGGATGTAGAGGCATGTCTCACTAGGGGTAAGACAGATACTGCCTACAGGAAAATTAAAGAGACCTTTGGAGATAAGAGAACCACTTGTATTGACATCAAGAGCTCAGATGGAAACCCAATTCTAAGCAAAGAAGGGACAGCAGAAAGGTGGAAGGAGTATATAGAGGGTCTATGCAAGGGCGATGTACTTGAGGACAATATTATGGAAATGGAAGAGGATGTAGATGAAGATGAAATGGGAGATACGATATTGCGTGAAGAGTTTGACAGAGCACTGAAAGACCTGAGTCGAAACAAGGCCACCGGAGTAGACAACATTCCATTGGAACTACTGACGGCCTTGGGAGATCCAGTCCTGACTAAACTCTACCATCTGGTGAGCAAGATGTATGAAACAGGCGAAATACCCTCAGACTTCAAGAAGAATATAATAATTCCAATCCCTAAGAAAGCAGGTGTTGACAGATGTGAAAATTACCGAACAATCAGTTTAATAAGCCACAGCTGCAAAATACTAACACGAATTCTTTACAGACGAAAGGAAAATCTAGTAGAAACCGACCTCGGGGAAGATCAGTTTGGATTCCGTAGAAATACTGGAACACGCCAGGCAATACTTACCTTACGACTTACCTTAGAAGAAAGATTAAGGAAAGGCAAACGTACGTTTCTAACATTTGTAGACTTAGAGAAAGCTTTTGACAATGTTGACTGGAATACTGTCTTTCGAATTCTAAAGGTGGCAGGGGTAAAATACAGGGAGCGAAAGGCTATTTACTATTTGTACAGAAACCAGATGGCAGTTATAAGAGTCGAGGGACGTGAAAGATAAGCAGTGGTTGGGAAGGGAGTAAGACAGGGTTGTAGCCTCTCCCCGATGTTATTCAATCTATATATTGAGCAAGCAGTAAAGGAAACAAAAGAAAAATTCGGAGTAGGTATTAAAATCCATGGAGAAGAAATAAAAACTTTGAGGTTCGCCGATGACATTGTAATTCTGTCAGAGACAGCAAAGGACTTGGAAGAGCAGTTGAATGGAACGGACAGTGTCTTGAAAGGAGGGTATAAGATGAACATCAACGAAAGCAAAATAAGGGTAATGGAATGTACTCGAATGAAGTCGGGTGATGCTGAGGGAATTAGATTAGGAAATGAGACACTTAAAGTAGTAAATGAGTTTTGCTATTTAGGGAGCAAAATAACTGATGATGGTCGAAGTAGAGAGGATATAAAATGTAGACTGGCAATGGCAAGAAAAGCGTTTCTGAAGAAGAGAAATTTGTTAACATCGAGTATAGATTTAAATGTCAGGAAATCGTTTCTGAAAGTATTTGTGTGGAGTGTAGCCATGTATGGAAGTGAAACATGGACGATAAATAGTTTGGACAAGAAGAGAATAGAAGCTTTCGAAATGTGGTGCTACAGAAGAATGCTGAAGATTAGATGGGTAGATCACATAACTAATGAGGAAGTATTGAATAGGATTGGGGAGAAGAGAAGTTTGTGGCACAACTTGACCAGAAGAAGCGATCGGTTCGTAGGACATGTTCTGAGGCATCAAGGGATCACCAATTTAGTATTGGAGGGCAGCGTGGAGGGTAAAAATCCTAGAGGGAGACCAAGAGATGAATACACTAAGCAGATTCAGAAGGATGTAGGTTGCAGTAGGTACTGGGAGATGAAGCAGCTTGCACAGGATAGAGTAGCATGGAGAGCTGCATCAAACCAGTCTCAGGACTGAAGACCACACCAACAACAACAACAGATTTCCTTGAGGAAAAAAGCTGCCCACGCCCTTGCTGGTAACTGGTATAACGAACGCTCTGTCCACATTGATAAGGAAACAATGACAGAGGCTATCCACACTGAAACAAGGGAAGTATTATAAATGTTCTTTTTACAAAATTCTATCTGCCACTTACGACTGGATACAGCGCAAAGTCTATAGGTTGATTCTAATCCCAAGATGAACTGCAGTTCATTTGAGTGCAGTTGTGGGACGAAAATAAAGAAATTTTGCAAACATAACAAGGTCTCTAACCTTCCTGCACCACAGCAAGTTAACAGTCATATTTTGAAGTACTTTATGCTTAACGCGAAGAAGCTATTTGGAAATAGTAGCGAAGGAACAGTAATTGCTCCAACAGCAACAACACACAGTTACTTAGCCATGAACGAAAGGAATAGTTTGTCAAACCAAATGATAACTAAATGTAGCAGCAAAAATACGAATAAATGATTCAGTTGAAGAGGCCAGAGAATATGTTAAAAATGTCATTCCACAAAACCTGATGCAACTAGAAGTACCACCAACACCCTTCACTAACTTTCATTCTAAAAATTCTAAAAAAAACGAAACCTCATATGGTGTTGATGGAACTTCAAATAAAATTCTGAAAAGTTATTCTAATTTAATAACGAATGTCCTTAGGCATTATTCCATACAGAATTCCATACAGGAATTATTCCATACAGATTAAAATTTGCACTTGTTAAACTTCTTCATAAGAAAGGTGACAAGATAGACTTAAACATTTATCGTCCAATTTCCTTACTGACATCTTTTTCCTAAAAAAGTAATGTACTCAGACGTAGCCACACACTTAAGTAGAAACCATTAGAAACCATTTACTTAGCGCATCACAGTTTGGATTCCAGAAGGGTTGTTCGACAGAGAATGCTATTTATACATTTGATCACCAAATAATACCAGTCGGAAAATAATAAAATATAGCCAGCTGGTACTTTTCGTGAACTTTCCAAGGTGTTTGATTGTACACATCATGTTACACTCTTAGAAAAACTCAAATTTAACGGAACCGAAGGCTTTACACAAAACTGGTTTGGATCATACTTAACAAACAGAATGCAAACAGTTGAGCTGAAAAATTAAAACAATATTGTAAGGGTAGAAAATTTTAGTGACTGGGAAGAAATCACAAAAGGGAGTCCCACAGGATTCAATTTTAGATCTATTCCTATTCTTTATAAGTGTCAATCACCTTCAGAACCCTCAACAAGCAGAATTGGTAATTTTTGCAGACGATACTAGTTTTATACTGAAATCCATAGGAGAGAAAGCAACAGAAGAGATTGTTAATGATGTTTCTCAAAGAATTATTAAGTGGTTCTCTGGAAAACGACTATCCATAAAATTTGAGGAAACACATTTCATTCAGTTCTGTACAATAAATAATCATACCAATAACTGATTTGGCACATGAACAGATATCGGTAAATAAGGTAATACGCTCCAATTATTTGGGTGCGCATGTTGATGAAAACTTGAACTGGTGGAAACATATCACTCAGCTTCTCAGACATTGAACTGGGGGAAACATATCACTGAGCTTCTCAAACAATTCAGTTCAGCTACTTTTGTTCTTCGTAATTGCTGGTCTTCGAAACAACCGAATGAACCTTCTGACTTATTTTACATATTTCCACTCAGTAATGTTTTATGGAATAATTTTCTGTGCTACAACATCACTTAGAAAGAAAGTATTGATTGCACAAAAGCGAGCAGTAAGATTAATATGTGGTGTTCACTTGCGGTCGTAGTGTAGGTACCTCTTCAAGGAGTTAAATATTTTAACTGCACCGTTCCAGTACATTTATTCACTAATGAAATTCGCCCTAAATAATCCACCAAAATCTGTGAAGAAGAGCGATATCCATGGATACAACACTAGAGGAAAAAATGACGTTTATTACCCGTTAGTAAAGCTGTCAGTGGCTCAGAAAGGAATTAAACCTGCAGCAACAATAATTTTTGATCATATGCTGTATAATGTAGAATGTCTGACAAGTAGGAAAGCAAGTCTCAACCTAACTTAAAATAGTATCTCCTAGTTAGCTCAACCTCTTCCAAGGACAAATTTCTATTAAAAATCTGATAGGGTGTGAAAAGAAAAGAAAGAAGAGGTAAAAGTGTAGCTGCAAGAACAGGACTAAAAAAATGTGTTCGTCAATGTTAACACTAATCATGTACAGATATCCTGTAAACTGACTCATTCTGCATCATTTCGACAAAACAATCGTTTAAATGATCTCTGGATCATGCAGCTAACTAAATGAGATAAAAAAGTGTGCGTTGTTTTCAGAAAAGTTCTCTTGCTGCACAGCTTTAAGGGTTCGTGATATGGTTGTCAGTTTGAGCCCAGTGCCGTCCTCTAAGGCTTACTATTATAATCTGTGGATATAAGCAGACACCATGTTCAGACTAAAAACAAATGTTGAAAACCGTAATGAGATGAGACCAACATAGCTGCTAGTTACTACAACAGCAGCTACTTACTGAGAGAAAGGAACATATCCTAGAAAAAAACTTCACTGTTAGGTCGATTTAACGGTAAGCAGCACAGTTTCAAAACTGGCTGGAGTTTGTAAAAATGAGAAAAGCTATAATCGACCAGCTTGCAGTAACATCTCTTTCTCCCTGGCGCTTAATACAAACGTTCGCCATGAGACACATAGCTTTAAGGATTTATGGAGTACTCAACCCGCCACAAACACTTTTAAAAGCTTTATTTTAAGACCACATGCGGTTTCGGACTATTGTGCCCATCTTCAGACGAATGCACGTGTTTTAGTACAGTTTAGATTCGTCATTAGCATATCGTCTGCTCCTGCGTTATATAAAATTTGAACAGTCAGAGCTATTTCGTATGCTGTGTGGATGACTTCCGTAATGCAGAAAAATATGCTAATGTTCTACAACTGATAACAACACAGCGAGTCCGGTACACCTCTCGCCTTCGTTCTAGTGCACAACATTTTACTAGACCGGCGTTTAAAAACGAGTTGAGGCGCCGTCCACTAGAACGAATGTAAGAGCATATGTCTCACTCACCTAAAACGTTATCAGTTGTAGCTCATTACCATATTTTTCTGTATTTTTCAGCGTGGTGTCATACAAAAGTGGCTCTCACCAATAAAATCTTATATAATGCATGATATGTGATATGCTAATTCTATAATAAATCACGTGTAGCCATCTGAAGATCGGAATAAACGACTGTCGCATTAAAATAAAGATTTTTACAGGTGTTTGTGGCTCGTAGGGGTCTGCATCAGCAAGCTTTAACTGAATAATAGCCACAGAGATAAACAAGATCCAACATGAATAAAATAATATTGATATATTGCTTGGTGCCTGTAACAGTAATTTAGTAAATTAGAAAGGTTATTGACCTGGTACTGCTGTAATATTGAACAAAAGATGCTTGTAAAGGAATTTTATCGGATTTTAATTTATTACGTGAGTTGAGCATGGTGCAGATAGCCTCTTGTCATCATAACAAACGTCAGAAAGCGTCTGTTGATAACCATATAAACGAACAATTGCTGCCGGTCGTTCCGAGTGATAGCGCGCAGCGAGAAGGCAAGGCCGCCAGCAATCTAAATGTGTTAATGAGTGCCAAGTGGATTGCTGTAGCGATAGCGATACGGCTGGCTTAACATCTGAAGGCGGTCTGAATGCAACCGATGCTCGTAATAACACGACGTTAAGTGGATAAGCGGAGCTTTATACGCACGCGCTGAACAAGTACAGGAAGCATCGCAGTAGCCATAGTAGTGTATGACCAAGTCACGTTCACAGCGCTAACGATGTAACGTAAAATTACGTGAAATTTAGTTATCGAGTGGATTAACGTTTTATATCCAGAGATTAAAACATATGAATGTTTCGATACTGCCAGTCTCAATTTTTAAGTAGATCTGTCTCTAAATATTTAAAAAAAAGGAAGAAGTAAGATTAGTGTTTAACGTCCCGTCAACATCGATGTCATTAGAGACGGAGCAGGAGATCGGGTAAGAGAAGGATGGGAAGAGAAACCGCAGTCCACTTTCAAAGGAGCCTTCTCATCATTTGCCTGGAGGTATGTAGGTAAATCACGGAAATCCGAATCTCCGGAGAGGTATTTAGTAGGCGATCTGCAGAACTCCTTGGATGATCTTTGTTGGCTCACCGACTGCAGAATAATTCCTGGGACGTGTGATTTCAATAGCTAGTCGAATTTGTTGATTATCAGTAGTACGTATTACAGTATTCTATTGCCCTACGAGATTATCAATATACTGACGGGAAAAACCGAAACACCAAAACATAGTTAAAATCGAGTAATGAATTTTCGGGATTATATTTGTTTCGGCAACGTATTTAAGTGGTTAACATTGCAATATCACAGGTTAGTATTAGCATGCAAATATGAAATGCCAGTACATTAATAACCGGTTTCACAGCCAGAATGTTGAATTCAAGTTTTTAATGGCACCACCCGTTAGATGACACTAAATCGTAGGAGATACTCTGTATGAACACGCTCTAATAGCACTGCAGTACGTAGGTGAAAAGCAACTTCGGGCAATGTAACTCACTCTCGTAATACTACAATAAGTTGTACTGATAAGACCTTAACCGACACTCAACGAAGTAGGCCTAATCTGTGTGATCTGAAATAATCGTCTGTACTAACACGATGACGTCACATAACATTTGATATTCAGCTTCTCACGCTATAAATCACACTACAGCTCACTACGACATCACTATGAAGAAAAGGATTGACACAATAACACTTTTCGTGGTATAATGGGGTTAGTGGTAGCTATCTACATATTAATTACAACAACGCATGTATCCTGGTTCACTAGATTCGAAAGATAAACTTCCACCAAAGCTAGTATCAGTCACCAGAAATATATTAAATGCGAGAGTCTACAGGGAGTGGGAATATATATTTACTTTACCAATAACAGCAACCTATAGCGAAGCTTACTCAGTGTACTCTGACAACACAAACACTTTCTCAACAACGTAGGTACGAGAAAGGACAGCTTTCGTATATAAGTGATGAAGACTTCATAGGTCCGTTGCCTCTTGTTGTTGCTCCTCTTTTAAAACTTCAACCAATAATCGTATACGTAAGCAGTCAGTTATAAATTTTTACGTAAATTGAAGAATACGTTCACAAGGCGAAGATATACTTTAATACTGTTTGGCTCTGAGCACTATGGGACATAACATCTGAGGTCATCAGTCCCCTTGAACTTAGAACTACTTAAACCTAACTAACGTAAGAACATCACACATATCCATGCCCGAGGCAGGATTCGAACCTGCGACCGTAGTGGTCGCGCTGTTCCAGACTGAAGCGCCTAGAACCGCTCGGCCACAACGGCCGGCCTAATACTGTTTATCTTTCGTTGTCAATCAACGACAACCTCTATAAGTAGCACCTTGCTACAGCAATTTCCTTTTCTCTACGGAAATTTTGTAGCAGTAAACTAGTTAGTCAGTCTCAACCCTTAAGAATTAAATGGAATAGCTTTTCATTTACAAACGATCACTTTTCAATAAAACGTAAACTTGCTTTCCTTGTATAAATAAAGATTAATTATCTCTATTTTCGTTGCAAGTCGCTAACAGAAATATGCTATACCTTCTTTTTAGAGTTTTACTTTCTTTGAACTTTGCTTTTGCCATTAAGCCAATCTTTTACTTTATTGGACTTTGGATTTAATTTGATACAAAAGGATTTGTTTGAGACATTAGTTTGCTTTGAAATAAACTTTTGAATTTCTTTTTTTTTTTTTGTAGTAGGATAAAGGACAACTCGCGTACTGACTTTTTGAGTTTAAAATAGTTAATTCTTTATGTCCTGCCATTAATTCGTTTACAGGTACAAATCAGCGTTTTACGCTACGAGGGCTGGTTCTCTATTGAAAGCCCCACTAAGCGAAAATGAAATAAAAAAAAGAAAATAAAACAAAGAACTTTTATGTCACCGGCACTTTTCAACTATATGAACTTTAAATAATCAGACAAAGCTCAACCGCTTTAGCCGTTGACTTCCAGGACCAACTTATATTTAAAACTAAAAACACAGCAGTCGATGATCTCTTTTAGAGAGAATTAGCGTGTTCCCTAATCAATGGTTCTTGATTTGTCGGTTAGGGACAAGGGGAAAAGCTGTAAAATTCTCAATAATCTTCCGATTGTTTCTCAATAAATAACTATTACGAAGGACGACCGTTGACTTTAATAAAGACTACACATTGAGTGCATGCAACGAGATTTCCGGAATTTATTATTTTACGACACTCACGCCGGAGTCGCACAATAAATAATAACCAAATATCGTTAAGTCGCGATGCCTCAGTGCTTGCGTACACCTATACAACCACTATAATGCAATGCAACGGCACTATCCCATAGTGCCTGCTTTAATCCTCCACCACAAAATAACAAAACGTAAACACATCTCATCACATACACTATCCAACGGAAAATCTCCCAAAAATTTTGAAACACGGTTTGCCTACAAACGCGTGGCTGTCAAGCAGCACATATCGCACCATTAATCACAAATAGGAGAAACTAATTTCACACTTGAGTAAATAGAAGATTTTCCTATATTTGGCGAGTCTATACTAAATACCAAAATCGGCGAAATAATCACTTCCTACACAAGCCGATGATTTTCACAATATGTTTCTAACCGACTCAGAACTGCTTTAAACACATCCGAGTTCTGTCCCCGTTGCGGACTAATTCACGTATCGCACGTGTGAGCCGATCTCATCACACTCTTAAGGTAATCTCTCTCACGGCTTACTACTCGAACAATACTCGGATACTGAACTCAAATTTTAAGATAAGAAGCCAAGAACTATTCTCTGCAAGCACACATATCACGCTAATTCTCTCTTTAACAGTTAGTGTTTCTTCTTAGGAGCCGACGGCGAATGTTTCTAATGGCCTGCTAGTCCATGGTTGTTATCTTAGCCGCACACCGCTATTCAGCAGTCGGATGAGCGTTCCAAACTCTCTCTCTGACTTGCAGGACGCAGCTTTTCTCAAACATTAAGTGTCACATATCTACAACATCAAAAATATAAGAAAACTTTATAACCCCCTTATCAAACTCTTCATTGACTCAAAACATTAAAGTTGATAATAAGTTTAAGTCTATAGTGCTACAAGATGAAAAATAATATTACGGCTATGTCAAACCTTATTTTCATGATATAAAGAAGAATTGACGATATTAAAAATGTAATTATAGTTTTATTATTTTAATTTTTGTGCTCAGTGAATCAAAGACTTTCTAGTGCACCTAATAATCTAGCATTGTTTGGACTACGAAACTATATATGGTTGTTAAGTGAGAACTGATTCTATGTAAGACATTTTGTCTGGGCGGATTTTGTTCTCGTACTGGTCGGTAGAGAAAGAAAAGTTTCTTAATCGATATATGTAATGTGAATGTATAAAGGCTATAAAAAAGGAGAGAGAGAGATGATCCTTGCGGGCAATCACCATACTGTATAAGAAAAGGTAAATACAAGTTATTCAAAACAAATATCTCTAAAGTGTATCATCTTGTGATTTCTAAAGACTGAAAATTGCGGTGTTTAATCTAAACCTGTCCTGAATAACAGCGAAGAACATTTATGTCATCATATATTTTCTTCGTTTGACCACGGTTGTGATTCGCATGTTACTTTTTGTTACGCGACGTGTTAGGAATATTTTCATTATACGCGCAAAAGTGCACACAGCTTTAATCGAACCTGCATCTTTCGGAAACGATAACTCTTAATCAGTACAATTACGCGAATGCCGTATAAATCGCAACCGTGATCACAAAAGTGTTTCCTGGACCTGATTTTTTATAAATGTGTAGACTTGAAAGCGAACAGTATTGCACCATCGCTGGCTCGCAACAATTGAAAGAAAACAAAACAGGGACTGAACAACTTTAAATATTAACGCCGTCAGCGTTACGAAATCTCAACGACGTAAGTTAATTAATTAAATATTAACACAAAGAGAATTATTCAATTTTAAAGATTAAATCATAGCAAGAATTTAAAGCATTTTAGCATCATTACGTTCCTTTGCATTAGTACTTGAGTATCAGATACCATCATATCTATTTAAAAGTCGGTGCGTAAATAAAATTGCCGCCTTTTATAATTATTATTATAGCATTTCAAGTAGTATTAACAAGTGTTGTGCTTTTTCGAGCTGAAGGCGTTAGGTGCATTACAAGTTCCATGCCTGTTCCACTTGGTCGGTTAACACAGGAGTGGTTAATACTGTTTGTGGAAGACACAGGCGTTGCTGTCCGATGACGTCCCATGTGTTTTCGACTGGAAACGGATCTGGTGATCGAACAGGCGAAGGCAATATGTCGATACTCTGTAGAGCATGTTGGGTTACAAAAATGGCTCTAAGCACTATGGGACTTAACATCTGAGGCCATCAGTCCCCTAGAACTTAGAACTACTTAAACCTAACCAAACTAAGGACATCACACACAGCCATGCCCGATGCAGGATTCGAACCTGCGACCGTAACAACAGCACGGTTCCAGACTGAAGCGCCTAGAACCGCGCGACCACAGTGGCCGGTTCATGTTGGGTTACAACAGCGGTATGTGAGCGAGCGTTGTTGGAACACACCCCCTGTAATGTTGGCTGCAGAACAGGTAGAATCACCAGACATACGTACAGATTTCCAATCAGGGTACGTGGGATAACCACCAGAGTGGTCCTGATGTCCTACGAAATCACACCCCTGACCATAACTCCAGTGTGTCTAGCATGCAGACAGGTTGCAGGCCCACAACTCGTCTGCCTCTGACCAACACACGGCCATCACTGGCACCGAGGCAGAACCAGTTTTCATCAGAAAACCCAACAGACCTTCACCCTGCCCTCCGATGAGCTTTCCCTTGACACCACTGCAGTGGCGGTGGTTTACGATCAGTGGAATGCACGCTACGGTGCGTCTGGTTCGAAGCTATCCTTTGAAGTAACCGATTTGTAGTAGATCGTTGTGTCGCGGTGGTGCCAACTTCTACTCATACTACTGCTGCAGATCAGATGCTGCTGCAGATGCAGTACTTTGTGCCACACCATACGCCGAACACGATGGTCTTCCCTCTCGGTAGATGCATGTGGTCGTCCGGAGCTCGGTCTTCTTGCGTCCGAACACTTCCGCGATTACCGCCTCCAGCAGCCACGTACAGTGGCTGCATTCCTACCAAGTCTTTCTGCAGTACTGTAGAAGAAACATCTTGCTTCTCGTAGACCTATTACACGACACTCAGCGAGGTGTTAATGATGGCGTCTTTGTCCCCTTAAAGGCATTTCTGACTAACATCAACTCACATCTAATCTCAAAGATAACTAACCTCACGACCGTTACAGCGTATATTTAAAGCAAACATGATTTGCATCCTCAAAGAGGCGTTACTAGTGCCATTCTTATGCGATTGATGCGAAATTTGAATAGATATAATCTTTCAGATGTAAAAACTCGCCAACCAACTTTCGTTTATGTCGCACAACTCCTTGATGACGTGATTTTTTTTCGTCAGTGTACTTGCCAAAATGGCTTAATTTGTTTTTGCTGTTGCGGGAAGCTGAGCTTCAATACTGTGTTGAGGTGAAGTTATTAGTCCTCCTGTCCTACTCTCGCTCGTAGCAGACTTTATTACGCAATTTCATTATGATGAAGCAAGGCATTTCGCACATTGCATATTCCAACTACATACCATCCAGTAAAATTGAATGAACCTTCTCGTGAGAAACATAGGTTTCTGTTCGATTTATAAAATAGTGAAGTTTTTAGACTGCCTATGAGTTTTACCAGGAAAGTTTTATTACAACTACAGCAGAAAAAAAGAACGACAGTGCTATTAGATGACGCTCTATATTTTGTTATGCTGTCAATGTCGTCTCGCGAGCAATCGATAATTTGGAAAATAATGAATAAAATAGTACTAGAGAGAGACACCAACGAAATTCTGAATTCCTATTCGAATATTTATCGTAAAGATAGTTTGCACGTTAGCGGTGAAGGAATGTTTATAGCAATATAAAAAATACAGTAATACCTAGTGAGACTAGTACGGATTCCGAATGTCAAATAATCGGGGTGAAGATAATTGTTAAAGGTGGATCAAACATGGTCATCAGATGCATGTGTAACACACTCCCCCCCCCCCCAAACAGATACATAATTACAGAAATTAATCAAAATCGCGGGGATTACTTTGGAAACTAGTAAAATTCTAAATGGACATTGTTGATATAAATGATATGGCAAATTGTCCACACATATCATAAGTGAAACAACAGTTAAAGTTTTGTCCACCCAATCGTTGCAAAACAGCGAAATGTATGAATCTGTTGACAAAACATACGCACAAACCCATAAAAATATTTAGAAGTTAATACACAACAACTTATTACTTTTTTTGGTAACAAATAATGTCAAAAATCTATTTTCTACTTCAATACAGCCCAAGTATTCGGTACTGTAAAACCATTTTATATCGAAAGCGTTTCATATTCATGTTTCCATTTATGTCCAGTATAGATTTGTTTTATTACCCATGTATCCCGAATCATTTTTTTCTCTTTCAGATATTGGTTTGTTTGGGGAAGAATATGCGCAGTAAAAATTTCCAGAAACTTCCAAAAAGAGCAAACAATGAAATGAAGATTAAGAGGACATAAATGCGCAAAATCCGCTACTGTAACACGAGAGAGCGTGGCAAGAATAGGTTAACCTCAGCTGTTGGCAGAGACAACACTATTATCCTGCTAAAATCAACGGTAAATTTTCTTTTCCGAGAATTCTTCACGTTGATATCTCAATTCGAACAGCCCAGTTACGTTACTGGCCCTTGTAAATGCCGCCATTTGAAAATAATGATTTAACTAATAATAATGTCGTGTGACGAGGTCCTCCCGTCGAGTAGACCGCTCGCCTGGTGCAAGTCTTTCGATTTGACGCAACTTCGACGACTTGCACGTCGACGGAGATGAAATTACGATGATTAGGACAACACAACACCCAGTCTCTGAGCGGAGAAAATCTCCGACCCAGCCGAGAATCGAACCCGGGCCCTTAGGATTGACAGTCTGTCGCGCTGACCACTCAGCTACTGGGGGTGGACACTGTTTTAAATGTCCTTCCTTGACATCCTGCGTAAACCGATAGTAAGGCAATGTTTCTGTCCATCAGCTGCTGCGATGCCTGAGTTCCACGTTGTATTCATCTGCAAACTGCCAGCAATAGGATACAGCAGATGCTGGTGCGTTTTGTTTGTGCCAGTTGCATATATTCAGAAGCAAGCATAAATTCAGGGGCAAATTATCCCCCTCCCCTTATCCTACTGACACTGGACTCGCATTCGGAAGGACGACGGTTCAATCCTGCGTCCGGCCATCCTGATTTAGGTTTTCCGTGATTTCCCTAAATCACTCCAGGCAAATGCCGGGATGGTTCCTCTGAAAAGGCACGGCCGACTTCCTTCCCCATCCTTCCCTAATCCGATGAGACCGATGACCACGCTGTCTGGTCTTCCCCAAACCAACCAACCAACCTTAACCTACTGTTCTGTTATTTGATTTATGACCCCCTGATGGTTGATTTATGACCTCCTGAAGATGACCCATCCTTCTGAGATACCCTCATCCCTCCACCTCCCTCACCTCTCTGGGAAATTCAAGCCCCCCGCCCCCCCTCCCAATGAATACCAAATAACAACACACTTTTGATATCAGATTAATTCACTAGTTACTTAAACTAATCTATTAATTATTTACTCTCTCTCCTGGGAAACTCCCCCACCCAACCCTCTCTTCCCCTTCCCCATCTGGAAACTGGCGGAAAAAAGACTCATTCTGTGCTGGAGACACGAAATTCAAATCATTTTACATAATAAGATATAGCTCAATTCAGTTTGCATATTCTTTATTTAATCAGTTTGCAGGAGACGAGGTTCCTCTTCTCCCCTCTCTCACTTGTGAATTGGCTGGAAAAAGACTAAGTCTGTGCTGAGCTGCTGGAGAGGAATGTGCTGTCATAATTTGTTCAATTGACGAGATGTTGGCCTTGGACAGAGAGAAGTTTAATAAATGTACGAGGTGTGGCTAGAAAAAAACCGGACTAGTACTGGTGAAACAATAAAACGAATGCAATAAGGCTGAAAGTCGCGTGGCCTGTCACGTGACTCTCGCTCCGTCTACTGCTCGAGTTTCATCTGCCTCCTGCACTCAGTCTGCCCGTGGCGTCTGTTTTAAGTAGTTGACGTTCTGTCTGTGCGTCGGAAAATGTTGAGTGTACAGAAAGGACAGCGTGTTAACATCAAATTTTGTTTCAAACTAGGAAAATCTGCAAGTGAAACGTTTGTAATGTTACAACAAGTGTACGGCGATGATTGTTTATCGCGAACACAAGTGTTTGAGTGGTTTAAACGATTTAAAGATGGCCGCGAAGACACCAGTGATGACACTCGCACTGGCAGACCATTGTCAGCAAAAACTGATGCAAACATTGAAAAAAATCGGTAAACTTGTTCGACAAGATCGCCGTTTAACAATCAGAGCAGTGTCTGAGTTAATAGGAGTTGACTTGTTGTCTTGTCGAACAAGTTTACCGATTTTTGCAATGTTTGCATCAGTTTTTGGTGGCAATGGTCTGCCAGTGCGAGTGTCATCACTGGTGTCTTCGCGGCCATCTTTAAATCGTTTAAACCACTCAAACACTTGTGTTCGCGATAAACAATCATCGCCGTACACTTGTTGTAACATTACAAACGTTTCACTTGCAGATTTTCCTAGTTTGAAACAAAATTTGATGTTAACACGCTGTCCTTTCTGTACACTCAACATTTTCCGACGCACAGACAAAACGTCAACTACTTAAAACAGACGCCACGGGCAGACTGAGTGCAGGAGGCAGATGAAACTCGAGCAGTAGACGGAGCGAGAGTCACGTGACAGGCCACGCGACTTTCAGCCTTATTGCATTCGTTTTATTGTTTCACCAGTACTAGTCCGGTTTTTTTCTAGCCACACCTCGTATTACCTGTAAGCACACAGCTGAGGACTGCATTCATAGCACTCTACATGAGGAATGGAAGGAGATGATAATGGATGAGTGTGGGGTGACTCCTTTTCAGCAAATAATGACGATGCAGCAGGATGAGATGAAGTTGCATTTCACAACTCATAGAGACCACAGTCTTTGCTGGAGCTGCTTGTATTTTTTAAAATGGCCTGTCAGTCCACAGTGCAGGCGACAACTTTGACCTATTTCAGTACCCCGGACAGAACATATCACAGATATTCCCCATGGTGTATGGGCCGCGATTGAGCTATTTCTCAATATCACCATCAGAGAGCACTTGCAATGGATTTTGGTCCCCCACACAACCACCACTTCACAGAGGAACCAATAGGAATGCAGCCCTGCCCCCACCCTTCCCAAAATGGAAGCTAGTGGGAACAACAGCAATGTGGGAACACGACATCTGGCCATATGAGCATGGTGTTGGGGGATATGATACGGTTGCGGCCTCAGCGACAGTCAATCAATGAAAGAACCATGAAATGTCAACAGCAACTGAGATCATTATCTGCCTCTGCTTCAAAGTAGGTGCATGTGGTTTAGTTCCATGTTTCCGTTCAACTCCATGTCTTTATCTGTGGGTGCTTATTGTTTATTCTTCTTTATTCAACGACCTCTGACGTCTCCAGACTGGCAGCGCCCTTCAGTGTGTCCAGACCTTTAGCAACGTCCAACAGGTCATTATCAGCCGCCACTGGCTCGTTGGGCCCTGCAGCGACCTCCAGCCTGTTGGGTCCAACAGCAGCAGCAGCAGCATCACGGGATCCTGTAGCGCACCCGACCAGTATGCTTGAGCAGGACAAAGAGCTGCTTTTATCCATCCTGCTGATTGATTTGTGTAATGAAGACACCCATACAGTCCCCGACTTTCAGAAGAATTGTGCTAGGGCCCTTCACCACATAGCGCAGATCAGAACAGGTCTCCGATATATACATCATTCCAGAACATTCTGGTGTTATTGCAAGAACGAAGTGTCGATGTTTTGGATGAGAAGCTGCCATTTCCTCTCAGTGTTCTACTTCTTTTTATTTCAACTCATCATTAAGCAGCTATCGGTTCAAAGTACTTAACTATTGGTATATAAGCATCAGTGGACAGTGACTGGCATGTTGTGCTAGGGATTGAAAGTGATCGAGAAGTGTTAAAGTGCAGTTTACAGAGTTGGAATGGGATGAACTTTGTGCACCATTATAAACATGTTAGAACTATGATGGTGCTATCCCGTGTGTTGGAAAAACTGAACTGTGCACTGTCATGTATTCAAACTGTGTATAAAGACATTGTGAACTATTTCCACATGTGTAGTGTGTGTGCAGATGATTTAGAACACTGCATTAATACGATGTCAAACGAAGAAAAAGAAACACTCATCAGTCTGAGAGAGATACACATTGAATTCTATGCATACAAAAAAGCTTTATTTTCTAAATTCTGTACAGAAGTGAAGACTGAACCAGTGAATTCTTACTGAATGTAACATCGCTGAAGTGTAAAGAAAAAAAATATATTATCACGAATCTTTGTTGTTTGTCTTATTTAACTGTCCTGCCATTATATGATGTAAGGTGTAACCATTGTAGCTCAGTTGGTAAGATGATTGCACCATAGTGACTGTGTATACGATTATTATTATTATTATCATTACAATTATTAATTTTTCTATAAAAGCCCGTTGCAAACCAAAACTTGATGTAATTGGTGTCATGGTGGCGTGGGTGAAACATCAGGACTTGACTGGTCCAGTGATGATGTGGAAGAGGACGAGAAGAAGAAGGAGAATGGGATCCTCCTACCGATAACATACGTGTGATGATTGCAGCTCCATCCAACTGTGGCAAGACGAATATTCTCATGTCACTACTAACATACTCAGACGAAGTCCGCTTTGAGCATGTGTGTGTATTTTAAAAACGCTATTTCAACCCAAGTGCCAGTTAGTGCAAAAGATATTGCAGGATGTAGATGGTGTAACATTCACAACATTCAGTCAGAGCAGTCGGATCCCTCTACCAGAGCAAATAAAGCCAAATACCGTGCTCATATTTGATGATGTTTCTGAACCAGGATATAATTCTACAGTATTTCTGTTTTGGTCATCATATGGGTACTGATATATTTTATTACTTTCAGACATATTTCAGAATCCTGAAACAGTTGGTAAGGGATAATGCAAATCTCATCATACTCCATAGCTTTCAAATAAGACAATTTGAAATGTGAAACACATTTACCAAGCACATCTAGGAACTGACATTTTATCAGTTATCTTGTAAGATATGCACTGAGTACTGGAATCACACACAGTACAGTTTCCTGATATTGATAAATTAATAAAACTGAATGATAGTAGTTATAGATGGAACTTACAGGTGTTTCTTCATATATACACTATGTGATCAAAAGTATCCGGAAACGCATAAAACATACTTTTTTTATATTAGATTCACTGTGATGCCATCTACTGCCGGGTACTCCATATCAGAGACCTCAGTAGCCATTAGACATCGTGAGAGAGCAGAATAGGGCGCTCCGCGGAACTCACGGACTTCGAACGTTGTCAGGTGATTCGGTGTCACTTGTGTCATACGTCTGTACGCGAGATTTCCACACTCCTAAAAATCCCTAGGTTCACTGTTTCCGATATGATAGTAAAGTGGAAACGTGATGGGGCACGTACAGCATTAATGCGTACAGGCCGACCTCGTCTGTTGACATAATGTGTAAAAGGCAGACATCTATCCAGAACATCACACAGGAATTCAAAACTGCGTCAGGTTCCACTGCAAGTACTATGACAGTTAGGCAGGAGGTGAGAAAACTTGGATTTCATGGTCGAGCAGCTGCCCATAAGCCACACATCACGCTGGTAAATGCCAAACGTCGCCTCACTTGGTGTAAGGAGCGTAAACATTCGACGACTGAACAGTGGAAAAACGTTTTGTGGAGTGACGAATCACGCCACAGAACGCTGTTCAAGGGTAGTAACACTGCTACGACTAGGACATTCGCATCGAGATCAAACACTGAGAGAAACCTTCAAATCAGTTACTCAAACCCTCGATGAACTCTCAGCAAAATTACACAACGGCGATGGTGTTGCAGATTTCGTTAATCGTCACAGCAATAATAGGATAGACAAAACATTTGGCGTCAGTGGTGTAAACCCATACACGACGGCCATGCAGGATATAAATTTGAAGGGAAAAAATGCAGATAGGCGACAAGGAAATTCAAGGACAATTTGTCTAATGAACCTCATTTTTCTAAATACCACAAAAACTGTAAATTATTCAACCAAAGAACTAGAGATATATGCAGTCGACTGGTGTACATAAGATATTGGGAAACCGATGCAGTGCGAAATACAAAATTGTTATAAGAACCATATTAGATGAACTATGGACCTTGCCGTTGGAGAGAAGGCTTGCGTGCCTCAGCGATACAGATAGCCGTATACCGTAGGTACAACGGAGGGGTATCTGTTGAGAGGCCAAACAAACTTGGGGTTCCTGAAGAGGGGCAGCAGCCTTTTCAGTAGTTGCAGGGGCAACAGTCGGGATGAATGACTGATCTGGCCTTGTAACACCAACCAAAACGGCCTTGCTGTCTGGTACTGCGAACGGCTGAAAGCAAGGGGAAACTACAGCCGTAATTTTTCCCGAGGGCATGCAGCTTTACTGTATGGTTAAATGATGATAGCGTCCTCTTGGGTAAAATATTCCGGAGGTAAAATAGTCCTCCATTCGGATCTCCAGGCTGGGGCTACTCAGGAGGACGTCGTTATCAGGAGAAAGAAAGCTGGCATTCTACTGATCGGAGCGTGGAATTGCAGATCTCTTAATCTAACAGGTAGGTTAGAAAATTTAAAAAGGTAAATGGATAGGTTAAAGGTAAATATAGTGGGAATTAGTGAAGTTCGGTGGCAGCAGGAACAAGACTTCCGGTCAGGCGAATACAGGGTTACAAATACAAAATCAAATAGAGGAAATGCTGGAGTAGGTTTAATAATGAATAAAAAATAGGAATGCGGGTAAGGTACTAAAATCACGTGAACGCATTATTGTGGCCAAGATAGGTACGAAGTCCACGCCTACTACAGTAGTACATGTTTATATGCCAACTAGCTCTGCAGATGACGAAGAGATTGATGAAATGTGTGATGAAATAAAAGAAATTATTCAGATAGTGAAGGGAGGCGAAAATTTAATAGTCATGGGTGACTGTAATTCGACAGTAGGAAAAGGAAGAGAGGGAAACGTAGTAGGTGAATATAGATTGGGAGTAAGAAATGAAAGGGGAAGCCGCCTGGTAGAATTCTGTACAGAGCATAACTTAGTCATTGACAACACTTGGTTCAAGAATCATCAAGAAAGAAGGTTGTATACATGGAAGAAGCCTGGAGATACTGGAAGGTTTCAGATAGATTATGTAATGATATGACATAGATTTAGAAACCAGGTTTTAAACTGTAAGACATTTCCAAGGGCAGATGTGGACTCTGACCACAATCTATTGGTCATGAACTGTAGATTAAAACTGAAGAAACTGGGAAAAGGTGGGAATTTAAGGAGATGGGACCTGGATAAACTGACTAAACCAGAGGCTGTACAGTGTTCCAGGGAGAGCATAAGGGAATGATTGACAGGAACGGGGGAAAGAAATACAGTAGAAGAATAATGAGTAGCTTTGAGGGATGAAGTAGTGAAGGCAAGCGAGGGTCAAGTATGTAAAAAGACGAGGGCTAGTAGAAATCCTTGGGTAACAGAAGAAATATTGAATTTAATTGATGAAAGGAGAAAATATAAAAATTCAGTAAATGATGAAGGAAAACGTCTCAAAAATGAGATCGACAGGAAGTGCAAAATGGCTACGCAGGGGTGGCTAGAGGACAAATGTAAGAATGTAGAGGCTTATCTCACTAGGAGTAAGGTAGCTACTGCCTACAGGAAAATTAAAGAGACCTTTGGAGAAAAGAGAACCACTTGTATGACTATCAAGAGCGCAGATGGAAACCCAGTTCTAAGCAAAGAGGGAAAAATAGAAAGGTGGAAGGAGTATATAGAGGGTCTATAAAAGGGCGATGTACTCGAAGACAATGTTATGGAAATGGAAGATGTGATACTGCGTGAAGAGTTTGACAGTGCATTAAAAGACAAGTCGAAACAAGGTCCCGGGAGTAGACAACATTCCATTAGAGCTACTGACAGCCTTGGGAGAGCCAGCCCTGAAAAACTCTACCATATGGTGAGCAAACTAAGGAAAAAATTTAATGAACGACTATGTACTTACAAGATAGTTGTGATCAGCATGGTATGACAACCTCTGTCCATTCCTTCTCCTGCACCTTGAAATCATCTACAACAACAACAACAATGAATATGTTCAGACAACATAGTATTATGTATACAATTAATTTTTTTTACGAAAAGCGTAATATGATTAACAGCAACATGTCACATATACACAGTATTATGAAAAAGAAAAACGTCGGCAGAAGAACCTGAGACAGAAACAAACAGGCAGTTTGTCAACAAATGGCCACTAAAGCTTTAACAACTTTGTAAAATAAATATTCTTAGAACATGGATGCTGCTGCTGCTGCTGTTCCCTCTCAGCTTTCAGCTGATCCCCGATTTGGCGGATGTGTGCTACAGCAACAAGAAAATAATTATCAACGAAATCTGAACAAATACTATGAAATCTGAACAAATGCTATGAACCTACGAAGTTCGAACACACAGTGATTTCATACTGCGAAACTTTTTTACGAAAATATACTTCGAAATCTGAACACACAGTGATTTGATACTACAAAACTTTTTTGCGAAAATATACACTACAAAATCCGATCTCAAGCTATTAAACCTAAATCTGAACAGATACTGTGATACTGGAGTCTGAACATAGTTCGATTTGATACTATGCAACTTTTTCAATGAAAATATACACTTCGAAATCCGATCTCATGCTTTCTAATTAAATATGTTCAAACCTGGTAAATAAAAAATGGTTGATAATTTTTCCCGAGGACATGCAGCTTTACTGTATGATTAAATGATGATGGCGTCCTCTTGGGTAAAATATTCCGGAGGTAAAATAGTCCCCCATTCGGATCTCCGGGCGGGGACTACTCAAGAGGACGTCGTTATCAGGAGAAAGAAAACTGGCGTTCTACGGATCGGAGCGTGGAATGTCAGATCACTTAATCGGGCAGGTAGGTCAGAAAATTTAAAAAGGGAAATGGATAGGTTAAAGTTAGATATAGTGGGAATTAGTGAAGTTCGGTGGCAGGAGGAACAAGACTTTTGGTCAGGTGATTACAGGGTTATAAATACAAAATCAAATAGGGGTAATGCAGGAGTAGTTTTAATAATGAATAAAAAAATAGGAGTGCGGGTTAGCTACTACAAACAGCATAGTGAACGCATTATTGTGGCCAAGATAGACACAAAGCCCATGCCTACTACAGTAGTACAAGTTTATATGCCAACTAGCTCTGCAGATGATGAAGAAATAGATGAAATGTATGACGAGGTAAAAGAAATGATTCAGGTAGTGAAGGGAGACGAAAATTTAATAGTCATGGGTGACTGGAATTCGTCAGTAGGAAAAGGGAGAGAAGGAAACATACTAGTCGAATATGGATTGGGGGGAAGAAATGAAAGAGGAAGCCGTCTGGTAGAATTTTGCACAGAGCATAACTTAATCATAGCTAACACTTGGTTCAAGAATCATAAAAGAAGGTTGTATACATGGAAGAATCCTGGAGATACTAAAAGGTATCAGATAGATTATATAATGGTAAGACAGAGATTTAGGAACCAGGTTTTAAATTGTAAGACATTTCCAGGGGCAGATGTGGACTCTGACCACAATCTATTGGTTATGAACTGCAGATTGAAACTGAAGAAGCTGCAAAAAGGTGGGAATTTAAGGAGATGGGACCTGGATAAACTGAAAGAACCAGAGGTTGTAGAGAGTTTCAGGGAGAGCATAAGGGAACAATTGCCAGGAATGGGGGAAAGAAATACAGTAGAAGAAGAATGGGTAGTTCTGAGGGATGAAGTAGTGAAGGCAGCAGACGATCAAGTAGGTAAAAAGACGAGGGCTAGTAGAAATCCTTGGGTAACAGAAGAAATATTGAATTTAATTGATGAAAGGAGAAAACATAAAAATGCAGTAAATGAAGCAGGCAAAAAGGAACACAAACGTCTCAAAAATGAGATCGACAGGAAGTGCAAAATGGCTAAGCAGGGATGGCTATAGCACAAATGTAAGGATGCAGAGGCTTGTCTCTCTAGGGGTAAGATAGATACTGCCTACAGGAAAATTAAAGAGACCTTTGGAGAGAAGAGAACCACTTGTATGAATATCAAGAGTTCAGATGGAAACCCAGTTCTAAGCAAAGAAGGGAAGGCAGAAAGGTGGAAGGAGTATATAGAGGTTTTATACATGGGCGATGTACTTGAGGACAATATTATAGAAATGGAAGAGGATGTAGATGAAGATGAAATGGGAGATAAGATACTGCGTGAAGAGTTTGACAGAGCACTGAAAGACTTGAGTCGAAACAAGGCCCCGGGAGTAGACAACATTCCATTGGAACTACTGACGGCCTTAGGAGAGCCAGTCACGACAAAACTCTACCATCTGGTGAGCAAGATGTATGAGACAGGCGAAATACCCTCAGACTTCAAGAAGAATATAATAATTCCAATCCCAAAGAAAGCAGGTGTTGACAGATGTGAAAATTACCGAACTATCAGTGTAATAAGTCACAGCTGCAAAATACTAACGCGAATTCTTTACAGACGAATGGAAAAACTGGTAGAAGCGGACCTCGGGGAAGATCAGTTTGGATTCGGTAGAAATGTTGGTGTTGTGTCTAGACAAGACAGCCTAGACACAATGAGACGAAGCCGAAAGGCATGCGCTAAGCCAAAGCAGGGTGCGTGAGGTCTGAAACAGGATACGTTATGAATGCTATGAAGAAAAGTACGTAGCTTCTGGAATACTTAACTTTAATCCATCCTTTTGGTACATCTGGAGATTGTGGCGATACAAGTGAGACTCTTTAGATACATGCAATGTTACTAATGTCGCCTTGCTAGGTCGTAGCCATTGACTTAGCTGAAGGCTATTCTAACTATCTGCTCGGCAAAGGAGCGAGGCTTCGTCAGTGTAGTCGCTAGCAAAGTCATCCGTACAACTGGGGCGAGTGCTAATCCGTATCTCGAGACCTGCCTTGTGGTGGCGCTCGGTCTGCGATCACACAGTGGCGACACGCGGGTCCGACATGTACTAATGGACCGCGGCCGATTTAAAACTACCACCTAGCAAGTGTGGTGTCTGGCGGAGACACCACAGTTGGAACACGTGAAGCAATACTAACCTTGCGACTTATCTTAGAAGAAAGATTAAGAAAAGGCAAACCTACGTTTCTAGCATTTGTAGACTTAGAGAAAGCTTTTGACAATGTTAACTGGAATACTCTCTTTCAAATTCTGAAGGTGGCAAGGGTAAAATACAGGGAGCGAAAGGCTATTTACAATTTGTACAGAAACCAGATGGCAGTTATAAGAGTCGAGGGACATGAAAGGGAAGCAGTGGTTGGGAAAAGAGTGAGACAGGGTTGTAGCCTCTCCCCGATGTTATTCAATCTGTATATTGAGCAAGCAGTAAAGGAAACAATAGAAAAATTCGGAGTAGGTATTAAAATTCATGGAGAAGAAGTAAAAACTTTGAGGATCGCCGATGACATTGTAATTCTGTCAGAGACAGCAAAGGACTTGGAAGAGCAGTTGAACGGAATGAACAGTGTCTTGAAAGGAGGATATAAGATGAACATCAACAAAAGCAAAACGAGGATAATGGAATGTAGTCAAATTAAATCGGGTGATGCTGAGGGAATTAGATTAGGAAATGAGACACTTAAAGTAGTAAAGGAGTTTTGCTATTTAGGGAGTAAAATAACTGATGATGGTCGAAGTAAAGAGGATATCAAATGTAGACTGGCAATGGCAAGGAAATCGTTTCTGAAGAAGAGAAATTTGTTAACATCGAGTATAGATTTAAGTGTCAGGAAGTCGTTTCTGAAAGTATTTGTATGGAGTGTAGCCATGTATGGAAGTGAAACATGGACGATAACTAGTTTGGACAAGAAGAGAATAGAAGCTTTCGAAATGTGGTGCTACAGAAGAATGCTGAAGATAAGGTGGGTAGATCACGTAACTAATGAGGAGGTATTGAATAGGATTGGGGAGAAGAGAAGTTTGTGGCACAACTTGACTAGAAGAAGGGATCGGTTGGTAGGACACGTTTTGAGGCATCAAGGGATCACAAATTTAGCATTGGAGGGCAGCGTGGAGGGTAAAAATCGTAGAGGGAGACCAAGAGATGAATACACTAACCAGATTCAGAAGGATGTCGGTTGCAGTAGCTACTGGGAGATGAAGAGGCTTGCAGAGGATAGAGTAGCATGGAGAGCTGCATCAAACCAGTCTCAGGACTGAAGACGACAACAACAACAACCTGGTAAATCACCTTGGCTCAGATGTTTAGCACGACCACTGGTGCTGCTTGAGAAACACTTCATCTTGCAAGCAAACTTACATAGAAACAGTAAACTGACAGTCAAACTAACGCAACCGTGGACGACAGTAGAATGAGTATGAGGGGGTAGGTTTTATATACCTTCGCTGATCCAGCATTAGCCGATAGGAACCTGGTATTCTGGATAGGGAGGGAAACTTCCGTCTGCATATTTGGACACTTTGGTTCACACACAGACAGGAAGTAGCCACTTGGGAGAGAGAGTAGAAGTGGTTTACCAGGCATCAGCTAGCAAAGGGTTGCCGCAACTGCACTTGAGAGGGGCTGACACACGTGCAGATCTCCAGTCGTGTCCCAGCGGCATGTTTTTCAGTCATGGCAAAGCATCAAGTGCGTGGATGTGTGATATTGCTATGTAAAGGCTGGCGCATTCTCTTACACGTCTGCCACATACTCGGTGTGAAGATGCGATCGGATAGTTTCTTTTTGCCAGATGTGGGTGTAGGTGGGTGCTTATATAATCAATCACTGGTGCATACAAGTCCCTGGATATATGACGAGTGTTTTTCCCATAAATTGCAATATTCAACACACTCATTCAATTTGATGAGACATTTCCCACCAATTATGCAAGCGACCAGTCAATAGTGTGTCATTGTACATGAGTAGGGAGAGGGAAGAAAGTTGTTACTTTCGGCTTATGACGACAATGTACAGGAGTTCGAGTGATCAGGACTTGTCAGTGGGCGTCCAGGTCTGTCGTTAAATGACAGAACAGAAATTTAGGTAAAATAAAAATGAAAATATTTCAATATTTGTAATAGAAAGTGCTCGCCTAGTGCCGGAAGTTGCCAGATGTAGGACAGTCTAGGAGGACAAATAACGAAATAACTGGACAATGGATGGGTAAGTGATTCATGTTAACTTACGCTGGTGGTCGGTCATGGAACACCGAGCTGGTGGCTCTGCTTCCTAAGAAAGTCACCTGTTGTGGGCGAGGTCTGGATCACAAGAGAGTGAAGCAACTGTGGTCTGAACTGTAGAATCCACCAGAGTCTACATACGTGACATGTATCCCATGCACGCTATTGTCAGCAACTTGAAATGGACAGAACTGCCTCAGTTCTGAAAGGCAGGCAACTCGTGTCATGTAGGATCAGCTGAAGTTTGCTCTGGGACGATCTGAGTGAATGTGGAACTGAGGTAGTGAGTACTTGGACCAGTATCCACTGATGATGTCATAAGAGTGGAAGTACCGCAACTGAGTTATTTCCCACCAGGTTTTAAATTAATTAGTCAATTAATCTGACATACAAAAGTGGCACAGCCTTTCTGGGAGTGACGAAGGTTGGGGAATTTCCTAGAGGAGGAAAATTGGCTCAGAACTGAACTGGAGGGGCAATCCCCCTTCCCAGGGCGGTCGGGGGGGGGGGGGGGGGGGAAGGGGTGGGGGAGGGAAGCAGGTAGGAGCTCTGTCTCCTGCAAACTAATTAATTAAATAAAGTGCAAATTGAACTGAACAATATATTATTATGTCAACTGATTTGAATTTGGTGTTGTGAGATTCTTCCTCTCCAGCACAGTATGAGTCTTCCTCCCCACAATTTCCAGAAGGAGGGGGGGAGGGGATGTCTGGGGATTTCCCAGGAGAAGAAGGGGATAGTTAATTAATTCATTTAATGAATTAGTGAATTGATTTGATATCAAAAGTGGGTTCTTATTGTCTAGGGGGAGAAGGGGTTTGGGATTTCCTAGAGGGGTGCAGGAGAGAGCGTGGAGTTCCTCAGAAGGACAGATTATCCCCAGGGGATCATAAATCAACCCTCAGGCGTTCATAAATCAATTAACAGAAGAATAGTTGGAGGGGAGTGGGATAATTTGACCATGAATGTATGCAACCTGCATAAACAAAATGCACCAAATCCCACTTTATCCCATTACAGCCACCATATTTATTATTTGTGTTTTTCCTCTCTGTAACGTATTTAATTACGCATTTGTGACGATAGTGGTATCATAGAATACAATTTTTTGTCCACTTTTAAGGGTATAGCCAGCTACCATTGATTTCAGTGGATAATCCAATCACCAAGACTTGTCACATTCAATTCAGTGCTGTTCTATCATGCTCACATCCTTATAGACATAACACGTTTTGCACCTACATAGTATTTTGTAAACGCCAAAAGTTCTCACTTGTAAATTAACCTTCAGAGGCCTCAGATCTTGGAAACTGTTCAGTATCAGAGTCAGCTCTGACCAGTGAACCAATGAGTTAAGACTTGCATGCTTTTGCTCCAGCTAGTTACAGCTGATGACTTGCAATCAGGCGTCAAATCCGGAGAACAGACCGGCCAAGATACTGGCTCTCTGCCCCAATCCAACAATGTGGAAACAATTCGTGAAGAGATGCTGTGGTACTTTGTGCACTATGTGCTGGACAGCCATCACGTTGGTACCACAGGTTCTCCTAGCCTGCAGAGGAACGTCTTCTAACACCTGTGTAATATGGTCTGTTAGGAGGCTGTGATACTTGCGAGCATTCAGTGTTCCATCTATGAAGAAACAAGCCATCTCACACCACACGTTTATACTCCATGGACGCTAACATTGCACCCAGTGAAGTCAATGGGGATTGTCAACAGACGAACAGTGCATTTTTTGGCGGTTTACATGGTCAGGATTGGTAAACATGGCTTCATCACTAAACAAGATACATGATACATCTGGAGTATTGTGTCTTAACGCGCCGGCCGCGGTGGCCGAGTGGTTCTAGGCACTTCAGTCCGAAACCGCGCGACTGCTACGGTCGCAGGTTCGAATCCTGCCTCGGGCATGGATGTGTGTGATGTCCTTAGATTAGTTAGGTTTAAGTAGTTTTAAGTCTAGGGGACTGATGACCTCAGATGTTAAGTCCCATAGTTCTCAGAGCCAATTGTCTTAACGCCTGCTTACAGAAGGTAATATTATTCTCATAGTCCCGTTTACATGCATCTCTTTATGCAGAGCCGTGATAGGGATAGAGCCTATGTCGATGGAGAATGTGTAGGACACTTGCCTGACTCACGCCACTTCCTTGTGTTATTGTGTGGGAGCTAACGTACATATCAACTCCAACAGCAGCAATAACATTAATTTCCTCCTCTTCTGTCGTCACTTGTTCCCCTCCGTTGTCCAGGTGTTACACTATCACTTTCATGTACCTTGCTGAAGAGTTTGATAGATAATTGTCGAGATGGTTGATGTCTATTGGGATATCTTGCCACAGATACCGTCCCAGAATGTACTGGATTCCTCCTACACTCCCTGTATGCCATGAACATGTCGGCTTTTTCTGCATTGGTAAATCCCATCATTCACTCACGACCAACTGCTTGGACTGTCACACACTGACTGACTAGCAAGTCGCATTGAACTCAAGGAACACACAAATGTTGCAATAAAAAATAACAACATCGTACATAGCAACCACACATGTCTTCTAGCACAAACAAGTGTCGATGTTGAAACTTTTCAAAACGTAGTATGTCGTGAACGACTCGCGCCAGAATCCTGCAACAAACACCACAGAAATTCTGATATACCCTACTTTTACTATGTTAATGTCAATAGGCATTATTCCGTTTGAAAAGTGTATGTTTGGACAAAAATACACTTTCTAAGTATTACTGCAATCTGCTCATTGGCTAACTATATGAACCCCTGACTACCAAACCACTCTGTAAAAATAGCACATCAATAGCACTTTCCATTTCTGCAATATTTTCAATGCAAATTTTCGGTGATTCACCCTATAAACAAGTACGCATAGTGTGCAAGAAAAAAGTGTACATGGTATACATAGCAAAATACAATTCACACACACACACACACACACACACACACACACACAAACACACACACGCACATGCACACACACACACACACACAACTATGTCAAACGCATTTTCTACGTGTTACACACATACATGAAGCATTTATCGTCGTGACACGACAGACATACTTTCAGTTTCAGCTCAGTATGCACCTAGTGACCTCACAACCGAAAGACTATGTGTTGCACCATATGAGAAGATTCATCAGCATCTAACAGACACTCCTTCTAGCCTTCGATCGTGAGAGCCTGTGAGGCCTCACAATGCACACCGTTAGTCTATTTGTGGGCGGCACCTGCATCTACACAATATGCATAAAACTTCGATTTGAGCCCTGCAAACTTCACAGTCTGCGGACCATTCGCCCCGTCTTTCATCAGGCTGATAACTTTGTTATTCTGAAGTGTTATGCCTTAATTATTACCAGCCGCATATCCTGGTGTGTCGAATTCCTTGGGATTGTACTCAATTATTTCATATGACTCGTAGCCTTTCACCCAGCAGATGAAAATATCTGCATCAATATAAAGTAATTTGGTATCAGCGAAGTTTGGTTTTGCAAACTAGTGTAATAGATATACGTGAACTGTGGAGAGGTCCAGAACACAAATACAGCCTTCATGAACTCTGCTCTTGCGCCATAACGTCCATCCCAACGGTAAGCTAAATTAATTTTGAGACAGTTTCTAACATTCTCTGTGATTTTGCTGGAAGCAGAATTATTCATTACTTTATAAATGTGTTTTACAGAATCGTACATCGTGAAATCCCTCTGTTTGGTATTAACGTCAATGTGCTTCTTCAGCCTGGGCTGCTGGTCAAAGGGATGCTGCCATGATTCCAAGAAGTCTCATCCCTAATCTGTGACACTTCTGGAGGTTCCTATGGCGTATAATATATCTCCGCTTATTCCCTAGCAGTTTCGTCAGATTCGGGATGGAACCATCTCACTGGATTAGGTGCTCTGGATACTATATCAAGTCTCTATGATCATATGCAATTCAGTGGGGTACTCCAGGTCTGCCTCCAGAACACATCGCCTGCCAGTTTCAGCAGCCACACCAGGGATCTTATCCTCCAGTTCGACAACCTTATCTTTGGACAGCGATCTGATCCCTCCAAAGGGCAGAGTTCGTTCTGTAGCATTCCCGTGGAGACTGTGAGTCCATGCAACGCATGTAACTCAGATCGTTAGATGGACTGTACTCCTACTCGCTCAATCATGGGTTATTCCTGTGGAATACTTGTGAACACACGGCCAAAGTTCCCTTTGAATCTTGCACTCGAAAAAAAGCAACATATCAACGTCAGTCAGGATTTTAATGTTGATACATGTCTCTTTTAACGGTGAGTCCCACGAAGACCCCAGAGTTGTATAATAGAAGGCAGGATTCAGAGAATATGTGTCCAGGCATGCACTATGGAATTTCTCAAAAACGTCTGTAAGCAACTCCATGGGCAATTTGGTGTATTTCTGTAAATCAGAGGTATTGAACTCATGCTAAACATTCACCATGTGCCTATACTCCGCATCCATTATGGCAGTGCCTGTGAGTTTTCTGGTGAATGCAGTTATTAAAAACATAAGAATCACAGTCCATACTGCATAAAATATTTTATTTTGAAGAATGATGACGGTTTATGATCAGTATCCGATCATCCTCAGTCTTGCTGCTGATTGCAGCTCCAGAGATATGCATATCCTCCCAGTGCCATGTCTCAGCAAGATTCTAAAGAGGTGCCTGCATAAATCGTTGTGAATTTAGGAAGCAGAGCGCTATTCTTGTCAGAATACAAACATATGATACTGACCGTATCATTCTCCAACTCTCAAACCACCAAGTGCTCAATAAGAATGTGAGCATCATAACCACTCAAATCATGGAAGAAGACAGGTATATGTCATGGCAGTTTATACGTCAAGTAGCATGCATAGTAAGATGCACCACACAACATATCCATTCGATTTAAGTGATCTCCACATGCAGTTTCATCTTTTCTATTCAAAGGCAGTTCATAAATGACATTTAAGTACCTGCTTGCGAACGACACCATTGACCTGCGATTTGGTCGTTGGAATGTTTTGCTACAAGGGTTGTCAAAATCTTGCACAAATTTTTCAAGCTCAGAGAGCAACCATCCCGCTGGATTAACCCTGATGTATCATTCAAATTTGCTGCAAGTGGAGTCAAATGGACATACAATTTGAAACGCTGCCACATATAGTATGTGTCGTTCTGTGAAAGTGGTGTGAGAGAGATTGAGATCGCCTTCACGATGTGCGACAGGAATTAGTAAGCACTGATTGTCATCTTATACGACAAAGGGGCATTCTTCCCGAAGGTGAGTGTTACTAAACTTTATGAAATTTTTATCGTGTGGGACTGTCCTCAAGTACCAGTTGCTGGTTCGAGTGATCGATAAGATGTTTTTCTAATATACTCATGCTTAGTAACAAAGTTGAGGCATCTGGTGCTAAAAGGCCTTGCCCCTTACTTTTACTCACTTCGGAGGAACGTAAGCAGGACACTTTTTATCCAGATGTAGTGATGCTTCTCGTCTTTGGAGAACAGCAATAAATCTGTGTGTTTAGGACGCCGACTGGCTTCTTTGAAAAGGTCCAATCACTTTATGCATCACATCTCCAGGCTTTCTTTCTTTCTCATCTACACACAGATCGTAAACATGAACCAAATAATTGGGGTGACATCTTTTGAATTTTGGCAGGCCTGCGACTGTGATGCCTGCAGGCATTAGATATTTTATATGCACGTGTAAGATTTACATTCTTTTGGTAACTTCTGTTGCAAGACAAAAGCGACTGTGCGAAGCTCTATTCGTTCTTCTCATCTAGATTCTCGAATTAATACATGGTCTGGTCACGTTAACGTGATCACCGCCTACATACACCATCAACGTATAATAATTACTCACAGAGATTAGGTGGCACCAACAGCAGTGGAGGGTATATCAGGCATGTTGGCGTATCGTGGAAAACAGTACAGTTATTGTCATAATGTGGAAACAGTGTTTTATCTGACGTCCAAAATGGCTTGGCAATTGGTTTTCGGGCCAAGAGTGGAAACATTTCCAAAATGACTACATCTGTAAACTGTTCACATGCTGTTGTGAGTAAAGTACACTATGGATGGCAAAACTGCTCTCTCCAAACTGGCTCATAGGCAACTGTGGTGCACTAGAGGCCATAGATCATGGAAGTGAGCAATGGCTGCAGAGATGTTTGCGGACGAATAGATATGCAACTGTTGAAAAACTGATCATACAGATGAACCAGGGGCTACCAATGTTGTTTCCTCAATGACTGGTCATTTGAAAGTTGCTATGTATAGGCTTCTGAAGTAGGCACCTGGTTCATGCAGCCATTCTGAGTGCTGTTCACTGGCGACGCAGGCTACAATTTGCAAACAGATACCGAAATTGAACGTCTACTGTATGGCGGCAGGGGGCCTTTTTGGATTAATCAACTTTGTGCTGCATTGAACAGATGGCCATTGGTGAGCACATACATTGGTGAAACATACAATAGCAAACACCCTGCACCTGTCATCAGAAGTGTTCAAGCCTGAGGGCATTTCCTGGGTGATATCGTCATTTTGGAAGGCACGATGGATCAACACGAGTGTGGATCTATCCTTGACAGCCACTCTGCTCTTTCTATGCACAGTGGCACGTACCAGCTAGACAATGGAACGAGTCACACAGCTGACAGTATGTATGCATTGTTCAAAGATTACCAGGATGAGCTTACCATACTCCACTGATCACCAAACTGCCTGGATTTAAACCCAGTCAGGGATCTGTGGGACCACCTTCATTTGGCCCTTTGCACCAGGGATCCCCAACCAAGAAACCTAGGACAGATGGCTATGGCACTGGGGCTGGTATGGCTCCACATCCCTGTTGGTATATTCCACAACCTCACTGAGTTTCTTCCTGCACGTCTCATAGCAGTCCAAACTGTAGAATGTGGCCATTCAGAGTTGTGACTGATGGTCAAGTTAATGTGACTGTACATGTACATGCCTGTTTAGCCTGGAGGAAGAGGGATGAAACTGGACACCCCAATTAACTGGATGAAATACAGGTGAGCATACATCAAAATGGAATACATAGCTGAGTGCCTTTCCAGACCCTCTTCCCTTCATATCAAAGAAATGCATTGGTAAGTTGCTCTCGGTAAAAGTTCAAAACCATTCTGAAATTAACATCCATATGGTGTCATGCAATCCTTTCCCCAAAGTTTGATGAAGCTTTTCTCTGCAGCATCATTACTGTCGTCATTGAGGGTGTGTGTCAATTTGCAGTAGAGAACTGCCTTGCATCTGTTGGCAGGATACCACTGAGTATTGATGATTTCAGTGAGGTCCCTTTCCAACACTGCTTTGCTTGCACAAGGAGGGTAACTGGATCCAGCATTCAAGTTAAGAATGTGGGACTGCAAAATCCTATCCCTGAAAGCATCGGTCACCACTGAGTAGTCTAATGTGGCTTCATGATTTACCAGGTATTGGTGAACTAGAAAGGCTGTGGGGCTGCTGCTGCTAGACCAGGCGCAAAGTGACACAGAGATCGACAGGTACACACTGCTGCTCCTAGGATCTGGAGAGCAATCAGATGTCCCTGGGTGGAGTGATGTTATGTCAACAGTACTGCCCTTCTTATGCTTGGCTGGGGGTGGGAGCAAGATAGGCCCAGGGGACACAGGTGTCAATGACCAGTGTGAATCTGTACGTGGTTTTGTTTCCTGTGCTATCGCAAGCCAACCTTTGGTCACATCTCGCAAAGGCAACAATATCATGTAGTCAAG
Organism: Schistocerca serialis cubense; assembly: GCF_023864345.2. NCBI lineage: Eukaryota > Metazoa > Arthropoda > Insecta > Orthoptera > Acrididae > Schistocerca > Schistocerca serialis. The sequence continues at coordinate 577,624,898 of NC_064639.1, forward strand.
TAATTTTGAAATACACACATCATGGTAGCTTGTGAGTCTCATGTCACATTAGACACATATGCATACACACACACACACACACACACACACACACACACACACACACACAGAGAGAGAGAGAGAGAGAGAGAGAGAGAGAGAGAGAGAGAGAGAGATACAGCCATCATTAATAATAATAATGGATGTGATTCACCAACAATAAGTGATTTTACCTAACCATCATCTGTATTGTTTGGTGTATGACTTGCACATTCCTGTATTTTATGCTTCAATTCAGCATTTTAATCTTCCGCTGTATCTTCTGGATTGGTCAAATTACACTCCATGGAATTTCTAGTAAAAACACTTGCGTGGAAGGGCTTGATCCCAAGGTTGTTCTACAGAATTCACTCTTTAATTTCACACAAAAAACATATTTATAACCATTCAAAAAACAACAAATTTAGTTAAACAATTAATCAATTAAAGAGGCTTACTTTAAGCCATCAGTTAATTCAGAATTTGTTTCACAGTCTCAAGACGTAATGTGAGTAATGAATAACATCAAAATCAAGATTCACAGGTTGGTAGTTCTTACAAAACTGTATAATAAAATTTCTTTACTTAAAAACATCAACTTCATTTGCCACAAGGAAACAGCCCCTAAGGCACAATTAGACAAATAAAAACGTTGCACACTCTAAGAAATTTAACTGGATCAAATTTACAAGAATAATTAACATTTGATTAGCATTATTGCCTTAAAGAAATATAAGCCAGAACATCATATTGTTAATGGAGGGCTAGGTGCTTGGAACTATTAATTAGCACAGTAACAGAGCAGATACAAGAATTTCATAGAACTTGGAAACTAAAGTTTTAGTTATTACATGAAATATTAAAGGCCCAACGCCAGTTTCAAACCACAATGAATACAATAACAAACTTAACTCTGCTCATTAGTTGTATAGACCAGTTGCAACAGGCATAATATACAGATGGAGCCCCTGGGATGATCACACACAACAAGATGTGTCACCTGACGTCTAGGTGTTCCTTGTGGATCACAGATGTATGGACTGCATGGCCTGATCCTCTCAGTGACCCAAGTTTGGACAGCTAATGCAAGCAAGGTAGCCCTGCACATTAAGTACACACAACTAGGATGTGAGGCACACCCAGGATACAAGGTGAAACTTAACTGTGCAGAGTGATCGGCAAAATTTGAACTATATTATAGATGATAAATTTTTGTTAGCAAAACCATGCACCAGGCCACTGTGCTGACACAAATTTAAGCAATCGTCTGAAACTCCTGAGCATACTATTTTGAAACGTCGGTATCATGAATGAACTCACAAACTCAATAAAATGCAAATCTCTGATGATTAGGCAGCACGAGAAATTTACAGGAATATATAATTTGCAGTAACATGTTAACTTGGCAACAAATTCACGTCACCAAGACCTTCAATGCTGTGCAGTATACTACATATAAAGTTCCAAAACCTAAAACAAAGCAAACTGAGCTTCAGTATCTTACAGTTTATTATTGTTCCAGCAGTGAGCCCACGAGTAAATAACAAACCAGATACAATTAACAGAACAACCATCCAGTGACATAATTGTAGTTTAATCTTAGCAATCCACATGGGCAGTACTAGAACACATTAACATTTCCATCAATTTCAGTCCAAATAAATATATAAACTGAAAACAAATCGCTCACATGCAGCTTAACCAAAACACACTGCACATAGCTGGAGCCAAAGTAGGTGAAGGCAGCCTTCTAAACACAATCTCAAACCAGTACTCAGACATGCTGACAATACATTCTGCCAACTGGCCAATGAACAACCAAAATATAGTACGACCACCAGGATAGTTACCACTGCATAATGCTGGCAGACCCCACAGCACATGGAGTTACCACCAGCGTGCAAGATGCCCAACAGTTTAAGCGGTATAGCCAGGCTCGGTGCACTCACCTCGCTGCCCCTACACCAACTCCCCTTTGCATTGCTTCCCTTCAGTCCTGGAGTGCCACCAAGCCACAACGCGCGACACTGAAACAAAGATACTCAAGGAGGAATGAATCAGCTGGAGATGACCCACTACGGTTCAACCTCCCACACCAAAACCATAAATTCCCCTCCCCCTTTACCAGAAGGGGTGTAATGGGAGGAGACTATGACTCTCCTTAACCTGACTGACATGGACCATGGACTTCTTCCTGCAGCCAGATTACAAATGAGGAGATTGACCAGACTCAAAATGCTTAATACCTCACATGGAGCTAAGAAGATAGGAGCCAACTTACTAGAGACAATAGCCCCACGTTTCCTCACAAGGTTGAACTTGAGAACAAAATCGTGATCAGAAATCTTGGCCTTAAATTCACGTCTCCCTGGACTGTAACGACTTGCCTGCCTGTGATCACCAGCTCGATGTTGCCTCTGGTCTTCTCCATTTACGTTGGATAACCTGAGGAGTTACTTATCAGACAGGTGATACGTGGTACTTACTAGAATTAAGGAAAACGTGGAAGGGAGGACCCACTAATATAACTTCCTTTTCACACAACCTGTTTATTTGGTAATATTTAAACTGTGTTTTACAGGCAATCGAAGCATTTAACCATAAGCTTTCCTTTAATGAAATGAACAAATTTGCAAAATTCTTTTGACCCTAAACCTTAAGTTGAATAAGCTTTTACTCTTTGCAAAAGAAATCTGAAGTGCTGTATTGCAATGATTACAAGACGGCCAGACCTACAGCCCGCCCATTATCGGGTGAAACAGCGGTGTTTACTACCGCGCTGAGCGCAATCTGTCTTATTAAACGCCCTTCTACAACACATGAAAACTGTATTAGCACCATTGATGACAAGAGTGATTGTTACTCAAAACAGATGACTTAACTTTTAATTTAAAAGCTGTATGTCGAAAGGTTGCGGGTTAAGATGGGCACCTGTGCTTAAATGTTCAACAGATTAGCAAACAATATGACAATGATAAGGCTTACTTCAAAGCAACCAATTTAATTTCAATCGGCAACCAAGGTGCGACTGGATCCCAACCCATCACTTCTGACAATTTTATTTTGACTAAAGCCTTGATGACAGTTGGCTGTTAATATTTTCAAAATTAAACTGATTGTCAGCTATTAAGACCGCTTTGAAGCAACGTATTAAAACATTACATGAAGAGAACCCACTCGGCGGAATCACAAGATACAGCTGAAATAGACCAATAACGACCCGGTCGTTCTAACACGGAAACGAACAACTTAGTACAACACTTTGTGCAGATTATAACTATTGACTGAGAAATGCAATTGGAGTCAAAGAACTTAACCGGTTAAAAGCTAAATATAACCACAAGGTTCCTCTTTTTTTTTAACTCCAACCTGTGCCTTAGTACAATTGTTCCGGCGTTATTTACGACCAAGAGCTAATTAATTAGAACATTAATGATAGGGTACAAACCAGAAAGGAAAGGCAATATAATAGCGCAACAAATTTTCAAACGACAACTTGTGTCTTAGTATAATACTAGTGCCTATATTTACGACTAAAGACCTGATAGAGTAAATCGCTGAGGGTCGGATACAAACCAGAAAATAATAAGGAGGGCAGACAACGAAACAAATTACCACGAGGATTACAGAATGTTACTCCCCTTTATCAGCAAGCAGTTCCATGGATCCATGGTGCGTCGCAGCGGTTAATGAGTGGTACCGATGAAAGCCAGATAGAAGAGGGTAGTCACGCCACGAACGGTCGTCCAACACGAATGTTGCCAACCAACCGACGGTATGTGGGCCTGCTGCTTGTAATCGAGGCTGACCCGGGTGAAGTACTCCGGTATCTTCGCTCTGCGCAGGCCCTCCTTGCGCAGCTCTTGGCTTCGGCCGGTCGGACCTCGTGACCGCCTCTTGTCGCGACGCTACCGCCAATCCCCAAACTTCGTGCCTACTTCTCGGGCCAGCGAACCCCGTAGCTATATCGATAAGCAAAGACCTTCTAATGTCGCAACCACCAGATACCAACTCTTCCTCATAGATATTGGCAATGGGGCCGCAAGAGAGATAGTCAATACTACACCTGAGCCTGTGGCACCAAACAGAAAAGTTTACTAATTCAATGGTGCCACGGCTCAACAGAATTTCGTTTATGGGCCATAAATTGAAACGGAGGACGGAGTGGGCAAGCAAACATTAAGGCGACAGGCATTGCCTTAATTGTTTCGCACTGAGTGGAATTAAAAGAAAATTTGAGTCAACGAATTGACACTTCTCATTCCTGCGGCTTAGCCTGAAATACAAACAATGCAGATTTAAGATTTCACTTCACCCTCACCGCAATGGATGGTTGTGGACAATTAGGGGTAGTGGTAATGAGCCAGAAGGCGTTCTCAAAACAAAACCTCTTCAATTCCTTAGAAATAAAAGTGGAAGCATTGCCGCCCATCAGACACCTGGTGGATTGGGGGGGGGGGGGGGGACGAAGACGACAAATACGCAAATACGGAAACTTCTTAAAGAAAAAAGAAATGAGAAACAGACCAAAGTGCTAATTACTCTATGGTTCGGAATTTACCAAGTAAACCTGGAGAAGACATCCTGCACGACTCTGACTGTGAGGGAGGGGGTTTACATAATAAATAAAGAGCTTATCCATAGGACAGCAACCCCTGGTTGACTGCAAGGTGCCCTCAAATGAGTTGGGGTTAGGTTCAGCAACTTTGCATAATTCACACTTCCTGCCCCAGTGCCTAAAATGCCTAGCATACTTATACATTGAAGGCCAAATTACAGATTCTCGGATTTTAGTAAGGGTTTTGTGAACATCCAAGTGCCTGTAAATGAAGGAGTTATGGAAATAATGGAATATCAGAGGGACCAGTTCCTTAGGTAACCAAACCCTAAAATTCTTGTCACCTGGCATCTTACATCAGACAACATCTTTATTTAGTTGTAGGTAAGGCATTACCCAGGAACCTGTGTTCCCCTCCCAAGTAACATTTCTTAAGAGACGTAAACAAGAGGTCCCCTTCCTGATCGCTCTTAAGATCACTAAACAATTCTGGTAAATCTGTCAACACACCAGATACCCATACAACCTGTTGGGGTTTCCACTCATAGTGCCCATAGTTATCATCTTCAAACATGCAGCTTAACATACATGCAACCCAATTCACCAGACGGCTTATGTGTTTGACCATAAACCGGTAGTGGAGATGCGGATAGTCCATTGCACAATCATGACCGTTTTCAAATGTGGGCCAAAAACCAGCAGAGTGTCTGATTGTCCGTTTCTAAAGTTAAGTCCCTGTATTCCAGGTAAAACATAAATTTCTCCAAGGCGATAAAGACCGCTAGAGCCTCCCACTCATGCACCAAATACTTAAGTTTGCCAGGTGATACGCCTCTCAAGTGTAAGCGACCAGAGGATGCCCACCCTGATGTTCCTGCAAGAGAACAGCTGCAACTCCAAAATTAGAGATATCGATTTGAACCATAAACAGTCCCTGAATGTCGAGAATTGCCAAAACTGGTGAACTACTAAGGGCCACCTTAGTACTTTTAAAGGATGCTTGTTGGTTTTCACCCTTGCCAAAAGCTTCACCCTTCTTGCATAAGTTTTTAAGATTGTCCATTAATTGTGCAAAATGAGGCAGATTGCTAGTTCGCTCTTGGTCAACACTAACCCCATTAGACGAAATTAAATGCTCCAAAAAGGAAATTTGTCGATAGGCCACTTTTTGACAGCTTTACACTGAGCCCAGCTCCTCTAAGATGGACCAACACATCCTCCAAATGCTGAAGATGCTCAGAAAATGTAGCACTACAGAGAACTACATCATGTAAATAGTTGTAAACTTATTTGAATTTGAAGTCGCCCAGCACATTGCCTAAGAAACGTGACAATATCGCGGCCCCAGTCGAGAGCCTGAAAGGAACCTGGTTGGACTCGTATAGATTCCAGTCCATGCAGAAGGCAGTCATGTGCTTAGAGTCCGCAATTAATAGTAGATGACAACAGACTTGGTTAGGTTCGAATACAAAAAAGAAATGCGCACCCGCAAACCAGACGAAACAATTATGTAGATTGGGGAGTGGAACTGATTCTAAAACAACTTTCTGATTTAACGTCTATACACCACGACGGCCCAACAATCTCCAATGTGTCCCTTAAGGACAAGTAATGTAGGGGAAGTGTATGGTGATGAGGAAGGTCAAATCACCTCATTACGAAACTTACCATTAACTAACCCCTAAAAAGTTTTAATCTTGGGAGGAGAAAGCCTATACAGTGCTTTTCGGACTGGAGCCGCATCTGTTAGACAGATTTTGTACTGAATTTTATTAGTAACTCCCACTTAGTCAGTCAGGATGTCAGGACAATGACGAAGAATTTGCAAAATTTGCATCGCCTCAACTCATCCCATATGACCAACCTCAAAATCAGAGTGCTTAGGCTGAACACAACCCACACTCTGGAAGACCTGAAAAGAAGTGCAAGGTTATTCTTTCACAAGAATGGAATTAAAACTCTCCATTGGCATTATCCAGAACCAAGCCAGTTCATAAAATCACAGCTCAAAATAAGATTATTGGACTAATTCTTAACCACAATTAAATCAACAGGCCATGAAAAATCGAGTTTGTTAAAGGTGCCCCACAATTCCTCCACTAGAGGCAACACCTGTCTGTTGTCAGCCTGGCATCTCTGAGAGGAAGGCCTCTTACAAATGGTTCTAAACTCAGGGTACCAGTTATAGCTCAACAGGGAAACAGTGCTTCCAGAATCGAGAAATGCACAGACTGGCTCCTGATTAAGCTGAGAGCAAAAGTACGGGAGTACCTGGCTAGTAACGTATCTAATATATGGGCGCAGTGCCTCAGGGGACCAGAGCACTCTCCTTTCCTCATTTCTGATTGCATCAGCTGTCCAGACACGGGCTACGCTTTACTGGAGAGTCAACACAAACGCTCTCTGTCCTCACACTGGCTTGGATGCGGGCGAAGGGATGCTCATAGAATCCCCCCTCTTTGGCCTGGAAATAAGGGGGAGATCGACTACTGAACTCTCATTGCTCATCCGCAAATCTAAGGCCTTTGATGTCAGAGATCAAAACATTAAACTCCACCAATGGAGTTGGGTTCCGTGAGAAAGTTACACGCAAAAGATCATCAGGCTTCATGCTTTCCAATATGTTTTTAACAAATTTCCCTCTAGTAATCTGTAATTGTAAAGCTGAGAACCCCACGCAAATCTCCAAGACGTATTGTGCCAGTGTTTCACTCAGTAATTGCACTCACCAAAAATATTTACAGACAAGTTCAGTTCTAATGTGAAGAGATACTTTTAACTCAATAATACTGTTTCTCAAATCACACAAACAAACCTTCCCCTGGAAAGCCTCTGAAAGTATTCTTCTAAACAGCCCACAGATTAACAGGTACCAGAGCTGGAGAACGATATTATGTGACATCCCCAAGGTATCAGCATGGGGTGTAAAAGGTAGGTTCTACCCAAATGCCTAGAGTAGGGAAAGTGGCTCTAAAGGTGGAGGAACCATGAAGATGGTCAAATGCATAAGGATATAGAATGCAATGGACAACGACTACATGAAAGGCCTTATGGCATGCCCAAGTAATTGTCATGGCTATGCTCGTGGTGAAACTAGTATTTAGTGTAAGATCCTCAATCGGATCTCCAGGAGGAACAGTTATGTGTACAGACAAAATTAAAAGTGGCAACCTGGAACGTAAAATCAACGAGTCAAGGAGGGAAAATGCATAATATAGTTCAAGAAATGGGTAGTATGGGAAAAGAGATACTTAGAGTTAGCGAGATGCAATGGCCGAACACAGGAGATATTTACGGAAATGGACACAGAGTACTATACTTAGGAAGAGCAGATGGGAAACATGAGCATGGAGTTGGTGTAAAACTATCAGCGAAACTAGCAAGATGCCTCAAAAGTTTCATACCTGTATCAGCCCCTATAATGTTATTGCAGCTGAGTGTTAGCCCTAGTGATACAAATATAGTGTATGCCCCCACAACAGACAAGGAAGATGAAGAAACAGGAGAATTTTATGATAACATAAATAGAATTTTGAGAAAACTTAACAAATACGAATTGACAGTTGTTATGGGAGATTTTAATTCGGAAGTAGGGGAAGGTAGAACATCAGACATGGCAGGACCATTTGGACTAGGGGACAGAAATTATAGAGGCATGATCTTGAAAATTTTTCAGTGTCAAATGAGCTAGTGATTATAAATACCTGGTTTAAACTTCCATCCCAGAAGACTGTATACATGCAATTTTCCAATGCAAAGATCTAGGAAACGCGTGAAAAAACCAGATTGATATTATACTAGTAAATAAACGTTTCAGGAACAGTTGCTCATCAGTAAAACCGTACCCAGGAGCAGAAGTAAACTCTTATCACACACCGTTTGTAGCGAGTTTTTAAAGTTAGAATGAAGAGAGTGAAGAGAAAGAGAAGCAGACCTACAGCTGGAGTAAAATGAAAGACGCAATAGTAAAACAGAATATACATGTAGAACTCAATTCGGCAACTAACACAAAGTAACAATGTCAATTTAAAATTGAACAAATTACGGCAACCAAAGAGAAAGAAGAGGAAGTCATAGATGATGGATAATAGACGAGACACTGAATCTAACGGAGGAAAGGAGATTAAGTAAGTGAAACCCAGTGGAACACAGGAAGATAAATAAGGCCATCAGAAGAAAAATAAGTGAGACAAAAGAAAATGCAACAGTGGAACAACGCGAGGAAATCGAGTTTTATCAAAGTAAATATAATCGTTTCAATGTAGACAAGAAAATCAAAGAAATAAGAGAGAAATACAGGAAGAGCATCAGTGAAAAATTAATGGATGAAGCAGGGAACTTGATGGTGGAATTAGAAGACAAGTGGCAGAATGAAAAAAAAGATAGAGAAAATTTATTTCATCACACTAGATGAGTTTTTAATTGAAATAAAAATGAAATAAATAGTACAGATATACTAGAAGTAGATGTTAAACAGCCATCAACCAGATGAAGGACAGAAAGGCTGTGGGACCAGATAAAGTAGAAGCAGAGTTTTTAAAACTGATGGATGAAAATCATGTTATATGGGTAACCCAAATTTTCAGTCAAATTTATGTATCTGGAAATATTCGATTGGACTGGCTGAAATCAGAGTTCATTACCCTGCCCAAAAAGCCAAATGTAAAACAATGCAGAGATTGTTGTATGATAAGCTTAATAGGGCATATCTTGAAATTGTTTTTGAGGGTGATACACAGGAGAATATATATGGACTATGTGAGGAACAGATAGCCCCTAATGAGTTTGGGTTTGTTAATGTTGTGGGTATGAGAGAAGTCTTGTTTAGTGTAAAAGTAGTATTTCAGAGATGTAGAGATATAAATAAAAATGTGTTTGCTTGCCTAATATATTACCAGAATGCTTTTGACAGAGCAAAACATGACAAATTGATGGAGATTTTGAGAAACTTTGGAATGGAGAAAAGAGATCTGTGAATCATCAAGAACATGTACTGGAATCAAACAGCAGTGTTGCGTACTGATGGAGAATACACTGATGCAGTCAAAATTCTCAAAGGAGTAACACAGGAATGTATTATCTTGTCACCCATGCTATTTAATATATACTCAGAATTCATATTTAAAAAATCCCTGGAAGTAGTACAAGAAGGAATTTTGCTATATGGATGAAGTTTAAACAACATTCGATATTCTGGTGATACTACTGTATGGATAATGGATAGAATGGTAAGAGTTATTAGTCAGTATGGGCTTGAAATAAACACCACAAAGACAAAACTCATGGTCATAATTAAAAAAAATATTACAGGAATAAACTTAGTCATAGTCCAAGAACTATAGAAAGGGCAAAACAATACACATACATTGGAACCATAGTAAATGAAAACTGGGATAAATTGCAAGAAACCAAGTTTCACATCAGGAAAGCAAGAAGTGTGTTTCAGAAAACGAGTGCTGTCTTCAGGAGCCATAACCTGATTTTAAGAACAAAAATCAGACTTTGGCACTGCTATGTGTATCAGCCCTGCTATATACGATTGGGACATTGACCTTAACTAAAAACAAGAAGAAGCTGGAGGCCTTTGAATTGTGGCTTTATAGGCGAATCCTGAGAATACTTTGGACGCAAAGAGTCACAAACGTAGGAGTTTTTAGAAGAATGAACACAATACCTAAATTAACCAATACAGTGAAATCCCAAAAGTTACAATATCTAGGACATATCATGCTTATTCCAAATAGTTATTACTTGCTAGAAAAAATACTTCAAGGCAAAATCATCAACAAAAGAGCTCATCGAAGAAGACAAATATCTTGGTTTGACAACTGTAGAAGCTGGTTCAATATGTCTTCAACAGAACTATTCTGTGTTCCTACTAGCAAGAAAAGAATAGCCGCAATGATCGCCAGATAGGAACCAAAGGAAGAAGAGTTGGTATAAAATTCAAACTAAATGACGAACTGTAAGATAGCCTGAATCTAAACAATGGGTTCAACCAAAAGCTCTGTAATTCCCTGAAACAAACGAACAGTGGAATTAAGAAGGCAAGCGAAAGATTCAGCACCTGGTCTAATTCCTACTACCTCTCCTTCATGACAACTAGTTTGTACTAACTGACCAATGGCCAAAGCACATTCCTCACTACTTCCAAATATATCATCTAAATCAAGAACACAGATTCAACCTTGTAATTCTCTAAGCTGACAGTGCAGCTGATCAATAACTCTAGTTTGTTTGGCACCCCAATGTAGTTTCTTTAAATCCACAAGGCTATTAACTTAACGAGTGAGTTGAGTTTGAATCCTGCACATTTGCTTTCGATTACGTTGGGTAACCTCCACAAATTCGATATAACACTACAAGAGCCACAAAACAAGCACAAAGCACTAGATCTAGCTTACCAAGGCTGTCAGGGGTGAGGATGAATAGTGTACCCAAAGCAAAGCGCAAATGGGCAGCGAACTCTGCTACACTAATTTTGGCCACCTGCTGACGAATTCTCAATTCATTTAATAAATTCACACACTTTAGAAAGGCAGTTTCTGAACAATCTCTGGCCTCCATCCTCGTAATGACACCCTGAAATACACTATCAATTAGCACTAATGTCTAATACATAGTAATATATACAATATAAAAGAGAGGAAAAGGCGAATGATGTCAGCAAGGGAAGAAGAGTTACTCCCTCCCCTTACTTTTGTCCACAATGACTACACTCTGCTAATGACACACTCTGCTACCGTTTGAAACGGTCAAATCATGCCCGAAAGAATTTCTAGCAAAAATTCTTACATGGAAGGACTTGACTCCAAGGTTGTTCAACAGCATTCATCCGTTAGGATGTGAGGCAGACCTAGAATACAAAATTTATTGGTTGAAATACAAGGAAAAAACGCATTAACTGCAAACAGGGGTAGGCCAAATTTGAACTACGGCATCAATATTAAATATTCATTAGCAAAACATTGCACCAGGCCACTGTGATTGGGTCTGACTCAAATATAAGCAATCATATACCTGGAGCTTACTAACCTGAAATCACAACAACAAGAATCGATTCATAAAAGTAATAAAATGCAATTAGTAGGCTGATTAGACAGCACAAGACATTTACAGAAATTTTCAGTATCTAATTTGGAATAGTATGTTAACTAGATTACAAATTTACATCACCAAGACCTGCATTGCTGCACAGCATGCTACATGTAAAATTCCAGAACTTAAAATGAGGCAAATTAAACTTCAGTATCTTACAGTTTACCACAGTTCTAGCAGTATGCCCATGAGTAAATAACAGATTGGACTCAACCAACAGAACAACTGTCCAGTGACATTGCTGTAGCATGAACTGAGCACTCCACATAGGCAATACTAGAACACATCCAGGTTTCCATCAGTTTCAATACAAATAAATACATAAATATAAAATAAATCGCTCACACACAAACTTAACCATGTCACATTACACACAGCCAGAGCCAAAGTAGGTGAAGGCAGCTCTCAGCCACACTAGCAATACCTATGCAGCAGGAAAGAATTACAATGCTTTCCAAAATCAGTTCTGTCCGTCAGATAATGTGCAACCAAAAGACTGCAAGGCCATCAGGATAATCACCACTGCATAATGCTGCCAGGTCCCACAGCACATGGAGTTGCCACCCTAGTGGAACATGCCCAGTAGTGTATACTTCCTTGTAAGCAGTCTTGCCAGGCTCTGTGCTCTCACCTCACTGCCCCTACGACAACCTTACGTTACTCATCTTCAGCCCCAGAGTAACACCTAGTGACACTGTGCAACACTAAACCAAATATGTGCAAGTAGTGATGGACTGAGTCGAGATGAGTGCCATCTATATCAAGCACATCTGTAATCAACAGCCATTATAAGTATTACATAGAAGTCTTTTTTTTGTATAAGTAGAAGTAATTCTGCTTACATATGCAATTCTCCACATCTGGACCAAAACCTCAGGAACTTTGGATTGAGAATCTCGATTTGCATATTAATGAATATCCAACAACTGGTAGTGCTTACCATGGCATCACCATCAGCTTCAGCAGTTCATCTCTGACTGATCATACTGAAATCAGTAGGAGCTGCTCAGTGCTGATTATATTTATGGGGGGAGGGGGGGGGGGAGGGGGGTGAGGGAGGAGCAGGGAGCAAGACTGTGCGCACCTCTGGTTGCAGGTAAGTGTGTACTGAGAGAAGTTACTGTTTCAGTATCATCAGGCAAGTTATTGCTTCTGCAGAAGTCACTGAAACGGGTAGAGGCTGCTCAGTGTCTAGGGCGTTCAGCCTGAGCGGGTTGCCTCCAAACACGTCTCCGACGATTGTCTGGTTGAAGGCATATGCGACAATTATCCGTGAAGGGAACGTTATGCCAGTCCTGTGCAGTCCATTCGGCATGTTGTTGGGCCCATCTGTACCGCACTGCATGGTGTCGTGGTTGCAAAGATGGATCTCGTCATTGATGTCGGGAGTGAAGTTGCGCATCATGCAGCCTATTGTGCTCAGTTTGAGTCGTAACACGTTGTCCTTTAGCGGCACGAAAAGCATTATTCAACATGGTTTCATTGCTGTCAGGGTTTCTCCAAGCCATAATCCGTTTCGACCCTCTTCTTTCCCGGTTTCTCCACTGTCCATGACGTTTGAGATGTGATGCTACAGAAGAATGTTGAAAATTAGGTGAACTGATAAATAAGAAATGAGGAGGTTCTCCGCAGAATGGGCGAGAAAAGAAACATATGGAAATCGACTCCCTATAGTGCAATGTACTCGTAATTTTTTCCTCGATGTATTAACTCTTGTATATCACTCCGTCCTTTCCTCTTGTTCGTGTTCTCCAATACATGCTCCGCTACAGTCTGATTCTGTGGAAAACCTCCTTATCCCTTATCAATCGCCAGCCGCTGTGGCCGAGCGGCTCTAGGCGCTTCAGTCCGGAACTGCTCTGCTGCTACGGTCGCAGGTTCGAATCCTACCTCGGGCATGGATGTGTGTGATGTCCTTAGGTCAGTTAGGTTTAAGTAGTTCTAAGTCTAGGGGACTGATGACCTCAGATGTTAAGTCCCATAGTACTTAGAGCCAGTTGAAACAGTTGAACCTTATCAGTCACTTAAGTTTCAGCATTTTTCGTATCTCCACATTTCAAACGGTTGGAATATCTTCTTTTCTGCTTTTCCAATAGTCCATTATTCAGTTCAGTACATTCTTCCTGCCGATTTTCTTCGACCTCTTCCTATTGTTCACAATTACCAATCCATTCTGTTTTCTTGCGTGCGTCTTACAATTCAATATCTGGTTTTAAGTTCTCTACGATTTAATCCAACTTGTACCCTTCGATGCCTCCAGGGGTTTTACAGGTACGTCTCCTCCTCTTGCTATTGTTTAATCTCTTATTACTAGCCGAAATTTATTTCAGATCTCAAGAATTTTTTTTCCCTCTTTCATTCGTACTACTGAACCCGTATTCTCATATAATTCTGTCATCTATTTCTTCACCTACTATAGCGATCTAGCTCCCATTTCCCTTTACATATTCTGGAATTACCTATTCAGTGCGCTCATGTACTCTCTCTTTTCATCTTTAACTTTTGACGTCTGCGTGTTAACAAATCTATCGTTAGCGTTGCTTTGCTGTAGTTTCTAACGAGAATAATTCCATTACTGTATTGTTCATAGTAGATCCCTCTTCCCCTTATCGTCCCATTCATTGTCCGCTCCCAGTAACTGAGTGGTCTACAAGAACAACACTCACAGCTTATGGGACACCTGAGATATCGAACATATTAAGCTAATTTTTTAGTGAGTGCCTTGCTTCATCCCCTACCCGTTTGGGGTGTTCCGGATAGGAGAATGTAATTATTGGCTATAAGTATCAGAACAAGAAACGACCAGGACAGTGGAGAGGATCCACCACCACACGTGAAGACGTATCCGGCACCAATGCGAGGTACAACGGGATTAGCGAGGAATGCGCCCAAGAAGAGGAACGTGGTCCGTTATTGTTTTGTACTGACAGAAGCAGGTTTTTTTCACCATTATGTAAAAAAAAAGTCCACTTGTTTACGTTTCCCAGAAATATTTTATTTTATAAAGGGCATTGTCTTATATATAAAAATAAACTGATAGAAGCAGAAAAAAAAGTGATCAGCTCGAGAGAATGTCAATCCTAAGGGACCGGGTTCGATTCCCGGCTGGGTCGGAGATTTTCTCCGCTCAGGGACTGGGTGTTGTGTTGTCCTAATAATCGTCATTTCATCTCCATCGACGCGCAAGTCGCCGAAGTGGCATCAAATTGAAAGACTTGCACCCAGCGAACGGTCTACCCGACGAGAGGCGCTAGTCACACGACATTTCATATCGTCCTATTCGTAATGAATCCAACTCCCGTTGTACTATGTCCTCTTATTGTTAAGATTACACTGAATTCATCTGATCAAGCACCTTCTCTCCATTTCGCTTTACTGACAATTTAACTACACTCCTGGAAATGGAAAAAAGAACACATTGACACCGGTGTGTCAGACCCACCATACTTGCTCCGGACACTGCGAGAGGGCTGTACAAGCAATGATCACACGCACGGCACAGCGGACACACCAGGAACCGCGGTGTTGGCCGTCGAATGGCGCTAGCTGCGCAGCATTTGTGCACCGCCGCCGTCAGTGTCAGCCAGTTTGCCGTGGCATACGGAGCTCCATCGCAGTCTTTAACACTGGTAGCATGCCGCGACAGCGTGGACGTGAACCGTATGTGCAGTTGACGGACTTTGAGCGAGGGCGTATAGTGGGCATGCGGGAGGCCGGGTGGACGTACCGCCGAATTGCTCAACACGTGGGGCGTGAGGTCTCCACAGTACATCGATGTTGTCGCCAGTGGTCGGCGGAAGGTGCACGTGCCCGTCGACCTGGGACCGAACCGCAGCGACGCACGGATGCACGCCAAGACCGTAGGATCCTACGCAGTGCCGTAGGGGACCGCACCGCCACTTCCCAGCAAATTAGGGACACTGTTGCTCCTGGGGTATCGGCGAGGACCATTCGCAACCGTCTCCATGAAGCTGGGCTACGGTCCCGCACACCGTTAGGCCGTCTTCCGCTCACGCCCCAACATCGTGCAGCCCGCCTCCAGTGGTGTCGCGACAGGCGTGAATGGAGGGACGAATGGAGACGTGTCGTCTTCAGCGATGAGAGTCGCTTCTGCCTTGGTGCCAATGATGGTCGTATGCGTGTTTGGCGCCGTGCAGGTGAGCGCCACAATCAGGACTGCATACGACCGAGGCACACAGGGCCAACACCCGGCATCATGGTGTGGGGAGCGATCTCCTACACTGGCCGTACACCACTGGTGATCGTCGAGGGGACACTGAATAGTGCACGGTACATCCAAACCGTCATCGAACCCATCGTTCTACCATTCCTATACCGGCAAGGGAACTTGCTGTTCCAACAGGACAATGCACGTCCGCATGTATCCCGTGCCACCCAACGTGCTCTAGAAGGTGTAAGTCAACTACCCTGGCCAGCAAGATCTCCGGATCTGTCCCCCATTGAGCATGTTTGGGACTGGATGAAGCGTCGTCTCAGGCGGTCTGCACGTCCAGCACGAACGCTGGTCCAACTGAGGCGCCAGGTGGAAATGGCATGGCAAGCCGTTCCACAGGACTACATCCAGCATCTCTACGATCGTCTCCATGGGAGAATAGCAGCCTGCATTGCTGCGAAAGGTGGACATACACTGTACTAGTGCCGACATTGTACATGCTCTGTTGCCTGTGTCTATGTGCCTGTGGTTCTGTCAGTGTGATCATGTGATGTATCTGATCCCAGGAATGTGTCAATAAAGTTTCCCCTTCCTGGGACAATGAATTCACGGTGTTCTTATTTCAATTTCCAGGAGTGTAGTTTTGGCCTTTCAATTTCGTTTTTCAGATCTGATAGCTTCTCTACCACATTTAGACTTCTAAAATACCTTTATTTGTCTCATAAAATTACTCTTTCGTTTGTTTTTCATTTTCCGTGGCATGGAGTATCAATATAGTTATTAAACGAACTTATATCGAATTACCTTACCAAGTTACCGAAAATTTTGTGTTGCATTTTGCAAAATGAAACTACGTTTCACCACCTAAATTACTGATGATACTTTATAAAATAGTCACCGGTATTCAACAACATGACGAATCAGTTTGACGCTCAATATCTGAGTTCAGTAGGTAAGTATTTTATGTGACAAGAGTAACCCACCTCCCCCGATTCGTTAATGATTTCAGCTCCCATGTATAAAACAATATCAAACGTCTGATTAGAAACAATTTAATGTGTTAAATATTGGATGTTACCATGTAATCGAGAAAAATTTAGAAAAAGTTTGAAACTGTGCATAATGTTTGTTGGTAGTTGCATTATTACGAAACACTGGATGTATATAGTCTGAGTAATCAGTGTTCCATTCTAAGCAAAAGCAAGTTTTACACGCTTAAGGTTTATGACGTCATATCTCCTGAACTTTACGTTTCACAATGATATAATTATCCAAGTATTTTCAAAAAACTAGTTCAAATGGCTCTGAGCACTATGGGACTTAACTTCTAAGGTCATCAGTCCCCTAGAACTTAGAACTACTTAAACATAACTAACCTAAGGACTACACACACATCCATGACCGAGGCAGGATTCGAACCTGCGACTGTAGCGGTCGCACGGATCCAGACAATAGCGCCTAGAACCGCTCGGCCACCCCAGCCGGCCCAAGTATTTTCAGTGAAATGTGTAGGTACTATACGTAAAGTGTGTTGCGTTTAGAATTAGTAGTAAGGGGAAAAAGAATTAAAACGTCATGCCTTATTGTGAAGTTTTATTACGCGCCATTTCAAGCAAAAACTAGTTTTGCAAGCATCTAAATGTCTGTGACTTTATATCTCCTGAACTATGTGTCGAACAATAACATAATTTCGAAAGTACATTCAGTAGTATAAGTAATGGAGAAGTAATAAATCAAAACGTTACATCTGACGTTGATGTTTTACTGCATGAACAGCCAACATGTAGTAAGCGAGAAATGTTTTTCCTTTCATCAGTTTGTGGCGTGTGTCAGCGAGAAAGAGTTTCGTAAAGGTTTGTCGTTATGTGTAAAGCTTGTTGAGAGTCGGTAATTGCTGTCATTCTCATATACTGGGTGAATAAAGCCGTCAGTTATGCTCCCTCAAGACTAACACACAGTTTCTGTCTGTAATACTTATCTTACTGTCTTAAACTTTATAACACAAGATTATACCTCTTAATAAGTAGATAACGACAGTATTTTATATTTTTAAAATCGGTCAATGATCACGCGAAATATTCGAAATCAAACTTTTGGTGCCTCTGCAAGTCGCTGAATAGGCAACCTGCAACTAAATTGGTTTCCGGGTTCCGGAATAATGGCTTAATAGTATAGATAACACATCTACATTATTATTTGCCGCTTAGTTTACTTGGAAGGGGCTGGCCAACCTTAACTGCATAATACAAAGCAAAATAATGACGGCTTGTAGAAATAGTACAAACGCCCAATGATAAAGTTCGCGATAACGCTGTGAAGTCGAAGCCTCGAGTTAGGAGCTTTCCCTCTTGGAGATCGCGTGTTGTCTTCAAACCAGTTAGTAGAGGATCGATACGGAAATAAGGATGTAGATCTAAGGACCGAACGAAGTAGTGCAAAGCATGTGGAAACTGTCTAGAGTGGTTCAAATGCTCACCTATCCTTCTTATTTAGAACATCGAGTGAATGCAGGGATTTCTTCCCTATGCTTCTCCACCTTGGTTCTAGTGAACTGCACGTCGGCGATGTTCTAATTTCTTGCCTTTCTTCATTGTGAATCCAGAGCGTCGTTTTACACAATTTAGAAATGAAATTACTGATATAAAAGGCAAAAAATGTTGAATTATCGTATTAAATTTCGCCAATGTACATAGAAATTGCTCGACCAGGATAAGGCCAGGAAGGGATGTCGGCAATGGCCTTGGAAGTACTCTAGCAGTCACCTAATGTCATGTTCGGGAATCACGGTAAATCTGTATGAGGATATCTGGAAGATGACTTACCTACTTTTTCCGAATATACTTCCGATAACCTTATCTTCTGAACCATTTCTCTCGCAAAAGTACATGCGAATAAAGAAGGCAGAAAGTCACTGCTGCAGTATTGTGTGCATAGAAGACACACACTTGGTCATAAATGTAAGATGGTTAGCGTCTTTGACTACATATCTACACTCCTGGAAATGGAAAAAAGAACACATTGACACCGGTGTGTCAGACCCACCATACTTGCTCCGGACACTGCGAGAGGGCTGTACAAACAATGATCACACGCACGGCACAGCGGACACACCAGGAACCGCGGTGTTGGCCGTCGAATGGCGTTAGCTGCGCAGCATTTATGCACCGCCGCCGTCAGTGTCAGCCAGTTTGCCGTGGCATACGGAGCTCCATCGCAGTCTTTAACACTGGTAGCATGCCGCGACAGCGTGGACGTGAACCGTATGTGCAGTTGACGGACTTTGAGCGAGGGCGTATAGTGGGCATGCGGGAGGCCGGGTGGACGTACCGCCGAATTGCTCAACACGTGGGGCGTGAGGTCTCCACAGTACATCGATGTTGTCGCCAGTGGTCGGCGGAAGGTGCACGTGCCCGTCGACCTGGGACCGAACCGCAGCGACGCACGGATGCACGCCAAGACCGTAGGATCCTACGCAGTGCCGTAGGGGACCACACCGCCACTTCCCAGCAAATTAGGGACACTGTTGCTCCTGGGGTATCGGCGAGGACCATTCGCAACCGTCTCCATGAAGCTGGGCTACGGTCCCGCACACCGTTAGGCCGTCTTCCGCTCACGCCCCAACATCGTGCAGCCCGCCTCCAGTGGTGTCGCGACAGGCGTGAATGGAGGGACGAATGGAGACGTGTCGTCTTCAGCGATGAGAGTCGCTTCTGCCTTGGTGCCAATGATGGTCGTATGCGTGTTTGGCGCCGTGTAGGTGAGCGCCACAATCAGGACTGCATACGACCGAGGCACACAGGGCCAACACCCGGCATCATGGTGTGGGGAGCGATCTCCTACACTGGCCGTACACCACTGGTGATCGTCGAGGGGACACTGAATAGTGCACGGTACAGCCAAACCGTCATCGAACCCATCGTTCTACCATTCCTAGACCGGCAAGGGAACTTGCTGTTCCAACAGGACAATGCACGTCCGCATGTATCCCGTGCCACCCAACGTGCTCTAGAAGGTGTAAGTCAACTACCCTGGCCAGCAAGATCTCCGGATCTGTCCCCCATTGAGCATGCTTGGGACTGGATGAAGCGTCGTCTCACGCGGTCTGCACGTCCAGCACGAACGCTGGTCCAACTGAGGCGCCAGGTGGAAATGGCATGGCAAGCCGTTCCACAGGACTACATCCAGCATCTCTACGATCGTCTCCATGGGAGAATAGCAGCCTGCATTGCTGCGAAAGGTGGATATACACTGTACTAGTGCCGACATTGTACATGCTCTGTTGCCTGTGTCTATGTGCCTGTGGTTCTGTCAGTGTGATCATGTGATGTATCTGACCCCAGGAATGTGTCAATAAAGTTTCCCCTTCCTGGGACAATGAATTCACGGTGTTCTTATTTCAATTTCCAGGAGTGTATTTAGATCTCGGACAAAATTTAAGCAATTCTTAGGCGTTGAGTAAAAGTGTTGTGTGTGCGTTGAGGACCTTCTGTAAGGTCAATCCTCTTTCCGTTAACTGTCTTTCCATAACAGAAAGGAACGGATAGAGCTTCAAGGAACTAACTACACTACTGGCCATAAAAAATTACTATACCGAGAGGAAATGCAGCTGGTAAACGGGTATTCATTGGACAAATATATTATACTAGAACTGACATGTGATTACATTTTCACGCAATTTGAGTGCATACATCCTGAGAAATCAATACCCAGAACAACCACCTCTGGCCGTAATAACGGCCTTGATACGCTTGGGCATTGAGTCAAACAGAGCTTGGATGGTGTGTACAGGTACGGCTGCCCATGCACTTTCAACAAGATACCACAGTTCATCAAGAGTAGTGTCTGGCGTATTGTGACGAGCCAGTTGCTCGGCCACCATTGACCAGATGTTTTTAGTTGGTGAGAGATCTGGAGAATGTGCTGGCCAGGGCAGCAGTCGAACATTTTCTGTATCCAGAAAGGCCCGTACAGGACCTGCAACATGCGGTCGTGCATTATCCTGCTGAAATGTAGGGTTTCGCAGGGATCGAATGAAGGGTAGAGCCACGGGTCGTAACACATCTGAAATGTAACGTCCGCTGTTCAAAGTGCCGTCAATGCGAACAAGAGGTGACCGAGACGTGTAACCAATGGCACCCCGTACCATCACGCCGGCTGATACGTCAGTATGTCGATGACGAATACACGCTTCCAATGGGCGTTCACCACGATGTCGCCAAACAAGGATGCGACCTTCATGATGCTGTAAACAGAACCTGGATTTCATCCGAAAAAATAACGTTTTGCCATTCGTGCACCCAGGCTCGTCGTTGAGTACACCACCGCAGGCGCTCCTGTCTGTGATGTAGCGTCAAGGGTAACCGCAGCCATACTCTCCGAGCTGATAGTCCATGCTGCTGCAAACGTCGTCGAACTGTTCGTGCAGATGGTTATTGTCTTGCAAACGTCCCCATCTGTTGACTCAGGGATCGAGACGTGGCTGCACGATCGCTTACAGCCATGCGGATAAGATGCCTGTCATCTTGACTGCTAGTGATACGAGGCTGTTGGGATCCAGCACGGCGTCCCGTATTACCCTCCTGAACCCACTGATTCCATGTTCTGCTAACAGTCATTGGATCTCGACCAACGCGAGCAGAAATGTCGCGGTGCGATAAACCGCAATCGCGATAGGCTACAAACCGACCTTTAGCAAAGTCGGAAACGTGATGGAACGCTTATCTCCTCCTTACACGAGGCATCACAACAACGTTTCACCAGGCAACGCCGGTCAACTGCTGTTTGTGTATGAGAAGTCGGTTGGAAACTTTCCTCATGTCAGCACGTTGTAGGTGTCGCCACCGGCGCCAGCCTTGTGTGAATGCTCTGAAAAGCTAATCATTTGCATATCACAGCATCTTCTTCCTGTCGGTTAAATTTCGCGTGTGTAGCAAATCATCTTCGTGGTGTAGCAGTTTTAATGGGCAATAGTGTATTTTTTTTTTTCCTGTCGCTGCCACATGGAAGAATCTACAAAGATTAGCAGAATGGGGATGCAGGAGGTAACGGAAACGACACAGACATGCAATCTTCAACTATATATTCCAGTTTCCAAAATAATCTTAAAGTGGAATAGCGTATCAGATCGAGTTGATCGAAATTCATTTGCAATCACTTCTCCGTTCAAGTTATGTAATACGGCGCTTCCTGCCCTTGTGATAGCTAACACATTTTAAGGGTGAAAAGGAAGACGAAGCAACGGTAGCGGTTTATTTACTTTTTTTTTCACGTTAAGGCGATGAGACTGGTTTCATCTACAGTGTATCTCTATCAAGAAAGGGCAGGAGTGGCTGTGACGAGGAATTTGAGTAGCGCTAATTGGCTGAAAGGCCTAAAAGTTTAACTTTTTCCAGAACTTAAAAGAAATGAGAGGAACCGAAAGCTGGTTTGCACCGAATAACGTCATGGGTTTATCTTGAGCGTCGTGGGCCGTGTAGAGAAGAAACGAGAGTAATTGGACAGTCTTCGTAAATAGTCCAGAAGAACTAGTCGTTTCTTGTTCTAAGTACTGGGAGCGAATGTGGGACGTGGTTATGGTTCCTTTCAGAGCGACAGACTTCTAGACAGCAGGTGAAAGGGAGTAGCCGCAGGAGGCAACTGCCCAAAAGGAGGGATGTGGCGGGGTTGTGGGGAACGAATACACTTGTTGTTTTGGGGAAGCCAGAGTGTTTCCTTTGGTAAAATGGTTTTTATGCTCCTAACGGTTTTTATTTACATTCCTGGCCACCAGGGTGAATTTTGCAAGACTCGTAGGCGACTGATTGAAGTTGGCATGTCGTGTTTGATTCTCCAATCCGGTAGTCAAATCTGTGGAGCTTTGGGAGTGGAAAAAGTTCATGCCACAAGGGTAAAAAGGGTGAAGTAACAGAGGTGACAACTTTATCTTGCAGTTTTAAGCGAGGCTGGAGATCTTCGTGTAATATAGACAGGGTGTCCCTCTAAGAGTCCTCAAGCGCATTCCCTCCAGTGTTTCGACAGATATTTGCAGTTTCGTTCCAACAGTATGTAGCTGGAGTCAACTCAAAGAAATACAGCGTGTCTTTCATGCGACGCCCAGTGACGACGGAGAGCGTCGGTTTCTTTCCCTTCAGAAACAAAAGGATTTTTAAAGCGGAATTTTATGTAATTCGATAGAGTGGTCCAACATTGGTCTAGTGCAATATCTGTTTTATCGATGTAGGTTAACCGGGACAGGAAAACACGAAGAATAGCCAGCTCTCCAGCTGCCACTGATTAGCCCCGCTACTTGGCGGTAGCAATCAACACGGGCCAGGGAGGTAAAAAATTTTGAAATTTGTGGTAATGTCTTATGGGTCCAAACTGCTGAGGTCATCGGTCCCTAAGCTTACGCACTACTTAATCTAACATAAACTAACTTACGCTAAGGACAACACACACACCCATGGCCGAGGGAGGACTCAAACGTCCGACGGGGGGAGCCGCACGGACCGAGACAAGGCGCCCTTGACCGCGCGGCCTGCCAGGGTGGTTCTAATGGTTCTGAGCACTATGGGACTCAACTGCTGAGGTCATTAGTCCCCTAGAACTTAGAACTAGTTAAACCTAACTAACCTAATGACACCACAAACATCCATGCCGGAGGCAGGATTCGAACCTGCGATCGTAGCGGTCCCGCGGTTCCAGGCTGCAGCGCCTTTAACCGCACGGCCACTTCGGCCGGCTGCCAGGGTGGTGCCGTCACTGCTGAAGTACTAGTTATTCTTCCTGTTTTACTGTCTCTGTTTACCCACATCGATAAGACAGATATTCCATTAGACTAATTTTGTACCACGCAATCGAACGGGCAAGCAGAACTCATTATTTTATTCGTAGCTGTAAACAAACCCTTTCCTTCAACACTGGGCGTTGCGTGAAACATGTGATGAGCTATATTTGTTTCGGCGGACTCCAGTTACACATTGGGAAAACTAAACTGCAAATACCTGCCGAAACACCGGAGAAAATGCGCCTGACTACTCTTTAGAGGGACACTATGTGTATTACAAGGATTTTATCTGCTGACATGTGTAAACTTCTACTAGGACCTATTTTCATGGTATTTATGTCGGTTTCCGAGGTTCAACCCACCATTCGACAAGACCAGGAGCACCTCAACGCAGCTCAGGAGAAACGTCAGGAAGGAAAACGTTTCACGGCCAGAACCATACAACCCCGAGGAATTATTCAATTATAAAAGTACATGTTTGTTTCTGGAATCATTATTTTATTATTTAATGTACTTCTTCATGGAATGAGAATCATGTCAAATAACAGATTTGTGATTTTTGAGGGAATGAGATAGTTGTTTACAAAAATTAACATAAAATATGAATAAACAGCCGACCGCTGTGGCCGAGTGGTTCTAGGCGCTTCAGTCCGGAACCGCTCATCTGCTACGGTCGCAGGTTCGAATCCTGCCTCGGGCATGGATGTGTGTGATGTCCTTAGGTTAGTTAGGTCTAAGAAGTTCTAAATCTAGGGGACTGATGACCTCAGATGTTAAGTCCCGTAGTGCTTAGAGCCATTTGAACCATTTTTATGAATAAACCAATGTCATACTTTTTTAATTTGTGTGAACATAGTGTCTGTAGTTGCTTTACAATTCTTGAGAGTATTTTTGTTCCGTCGTTCCAACTAAAAAAAAAAAAAAAAAAAAAATAGTTGGAGGTCAAAGACAAAGTACTGGCAAGGTTATGTTGGCAACACTACAAAACACAAACCACAACACATACTTAGAAGTACAAAAACAAACAGAATACAGTGGTGTGCTTAAAAGTGTGTTGTGAAAAACGTAAGAAATGCAGAGGTCTGCAGAACAACTAAAAATTAGACCAAAATTATCAGCGTCTAACGCAAAAAACAACGATCTGCTAGCTGACAGCATTTCCCGATGTAAGTGAGAAATCGACCGAAAATCACGGAAAGTACAAATCAACTTATTCTTAAAGAACTGTTTTTCGATCTCAAAGCAAATCAAAATGTAAATAACTTAATTACAGACCAATGATGATGCTTTGCCTCAATAAAGATAAGCTCGTCTGGTGAAAAAAATCACGCATTTTTGTAGTTGCAACGACAGAACAAAAATACCCTCAAGAAATATGATGAAGTATAAATACATCTTGTTTGCGTAATACTTGTTCCGATGATGATCACACAATAGAAGGTTGCATATGGTCTTCTTTTACCTTATGTCGTCCAGGTTAGACTGTGATTTGGAAACTGCAACGTTTTATTACATAAAGGATAAATTAAAACAATTATTTGTTTCAGTGACTTTTTGCTCTGTCCCACGATGCGTTTCGAGGGTTTACACCTTTGTCTTGGGATGGATCAGTGGATTAGATTATATTTTTGTTTAATAGATGTAGCCAGTTATCTGTTTTGAGTTTCAGTTCGAATGTTTCCCAAGAAAAGAACTGCGAGACTCGTCATAAGAATGACAGTACATCCTCAGAAGCCACACAAGCACAAATCAACAACATAAACAGTTTATGTATAATGTATACTGAGTTTTTGTGACTCTCAAAATGAAAAAGGAAAGTTTGTAACGAAACAGGGTTCTTTACCATGGGATGTTCTTGCAACGAAAGGCAAAACAGAGAACAGGCTACGTCCAAAACACAAAAGTGTAATGTAATCCGCTGATCCAACTGAAGATGATGACTTATGCACCTAAAAGCGTCGTGGTTGAAAATAAAGTGTACCCGGCGCAGGAAGTTGTTATAATTTAACTTAAATGGTCTTTGTTATTAGTATATACGAAATTGGGCATGCTACAGCATCTCTTTAGCACTGACCCATTCTGTAACATATCTTTAGTCACTTGTTAACCACACGTGTTTTCCCAGAGGCCTGGAAACAGGGACTAGTTAAACCACTACCTAAAAATGACCTGCCACAGCACTCTCTGCATTACTGATCTACTTCCTTCTTCCTGCGCTGTCCAAGGCCTTAGAATATATAGTCCCCGACCAGATAACGAACTACCTACCCATAAAAAACCTATTAGACGAATACCAATCAGGTTTTCGTAAACATCGCAGTACAATTTCTGCCTTAATAAGTCATGCTTGCCATGGATCCAATGCAAAACCTTTTACACTGTCGACTTCGACATTTTACTTGCCAAATTTCGCAGCCTAAATTTCTCGCCAAGTGGAGTGCAATGGTTTCGCTCACAACTGACGTTTCGCTAGCAGTGCGTCATAGCCGGCACCATAATGTCACAATGGAAGCAGGTAGCATCGGGCATCCTCCAGGGTTAGGTATTGGATCGTACACACTTTCCACTTTATGTCGATGGTGTGACATCAATTTCGTCCTGCTACAGATACCACATGTACACTGCGAACCTCCAGTGTATCTAAGGGCAAAACCAATAACCTGAAGACTGCTGTCGAGAGCCTCAACGTGGGCGCAGGATATTGGGTTAAGGCTCAACCCACCCAAAATCCAAGGGGTGTTGGTTGGTCTTTCTAGGCTCATTAGCCTTAATGTCGGGAGTCCCTACCATAATGAGATTTTCACTCGGCAGCGAAGTGTGCGCTGATATGAAACTTCCTAGCAGATTGAAACTGTGCGTCGGACCGAGACTCGAACTGGGGACCTTTGCCTTTCGCGGGCAATTGCTCTCGATCCGGCACACAGTTTTAATCTGCCAGGAAGTTTCAGTTCCTACCATCTTTAACCCTAAGTAGGACAAACATGAACTCTTCTTCATCAAATAGTTTAAGGGTAATAATAGATTAACTTCTAAATTGGATTGAGCACGTAATTGCATTGCACAAGAAGGCATCAGGATCTCTCCATGCCCTACAAAAATATAAAAAGTTGTTCCCTCTTGACCTGAAAAAGGAACTTATACGAAGAGTTTTACTTCCAGTTATTGATTACAGCGATGTTATCCTGCGAGGCCTGTCTCAGGAAAGCTCACGGCGCCTGGAACTGGTTATGTATGCCTGTGTTCGTTGTATCTATGATGTTAGACTCTGATCAAATTTCAGTGCCATGAGCACTGCTATCCTGGCTGCATGTAGACAAGTGCAGAGGTATCCATACACTCTGTCTTCTCTAATGTCTTATCAACGTACACTGTCCTTCATATCTCTCCTCGACTTTAACGGTCTTGCTTAAAGAACATCATAGAAACATCTGTTCCCACAGAGCAAAATCGTTTCTGTCCCACTCCATGTTTCTACCACTTTCTCAAAGTCTTTGTCAGTAGCAGGAACCCGGCTCTGGAATAACCTCCCACAACATATTAGAAAACGTCTCCAGCTTCAAAATACAGTAAATGACATATACACTTAAGCAACAGTAAGGATTACCACTGACCCTCTACGCAGTGGTTATCGCTGTACAGCAAACCTATGTGTATACCGTTAGTAGACTTAGAGAAAGCTTTTGACAATGTTGACTAGAATACTCTCTTTGAAATTCTGAAGGTAGCAGGGGCAAAATACAGGCAGCGAAAGGCTCTATCTGAACATAGAGCAAGCAGTAAAGTAAACAAAGAAAATTTGGAGAAGGAATTAAAGATTGGGGAGAAGAAATAAAAACTTTGAGGTTTGGCAGTGACATTGCAATTCTGTCAGAGACAGCAAAGGACTTGGAATAGTAGTTGAACGGAATGGTCAATGTCTTCAAAGAGAAATATAAGATGAAACATCAAAATAACTGATGATTGACGAAGTAGAATGGATGCAAATGTAGACTGGCAATGGCAAGAAAAGCGTTTCTGAAGAAGAGAAATTTGTTGACATCGACTAATCACTTATGTGCCAGGAAGTCTCTTCTGAAAGTGTTTGTATGGAGTGTAGCCATGTATGGAAGTGAGACATGGACAAAAAACAAATTTAGATAAGAAGAGAATAGAAGCTTTCGAAATGTGGTGCTACACAAGAATCATACAATGAAGGCTTTCACGACCGGATGTATCAGCTGCCGAGAATTCTTCCGAGTTGATGGCCGTGGTCCGTGGAACTCTTCTATCCCTGACGTTTCGTCCAAAGCTACGTTGGACATCTTCTGAGGCGTTCCTGGTTCTACTGAGTCTTGCCAACTGACGAGTCGGACGTCGAAGAACGGTCTAAATACCGTGGAAAGTGGGTGTTGTCTGGATTTCACGTGATAGCAGAGATAAACCTTGTCAAGGATAAAATATAACTACCGATCATGGTACGTCAAAGATAAAAACTTCTCATCGATTCTGTAGCGCCACTGTCCATATATCGCCGAGTTTCACGGCTTCTTTTCTGTTAAAATTATCCCCATGTTTATATATTTCGATGGCTTCTCTATATAGCCGCGGATAATAGCTCGTCATAGGACATAAAACTTCAGTTTCCGAAAGTTTCACTACGTGATCACCCGACTGAAGAGCTTGTTCCGCCACGGCCGACTTTTCTGTTTTTCCTAGCCGACAAATACTTTTATGTTCCTTCAAACGTGTATTCACACTTCTCTTTGTAGCTCCAATGTAGACCATACTTCATGTACACGGAATCTTGTATACATCACTTGCAGACAGAGGGTGGACGTTTATCCTTAACGGAACGAAGTGCTTGGGCTATTTTCTTAGTTGGTCTGAAAGTCAGTCGAACGTTATGTTTCCTTAAAATCTTACCGATTTGATCCGTTACTTTTTTGATGAAGGGTAGAGGAATCGTGTTGTTCCATCGCTGTGTCCTATATATCTGCAAGTGGTGTAAGTGGTGTATACAAGATTCAGTGAAGGGTCTACATTGGAATTACAAAGAGAAGTGTGAATACATGGTTGAAGCCGGCCGCGGTGGCCGAGCGGTTCTAGGCGCTTCAGTCCGGAAGTGTGTGACCGCTACGGTCGCAGGCTGGAATCCTCTCTCGGGCATGGATGTGTGTGATGTCCTTAGGTTAGTTAGGTTTAAGTAGTTCTAAGTTCTAGGGGACTGATGACCTCAGATGTTAAGTCCCATAGTGCTAAGAGCCTACACAGTTGAGGGAACATAAAAGTCTTTGCCGGCTAGGGAAAGCAGACAAGTCAGCCGTGGCGGAACATGCTCTTCAGTCTGGTGATCACGTAGTGAAATTTTCGGAAACTGAAGTTTTATGTACTATGACGAACTATTATCCACGGCTATATAGAGAAACCATCGAAATATATAAACAAGGGAATAATTTTAACAGAAAAGAAGAAGCCGTGAAACTTAGCGATGTATGGACAGTGGCGCTACAGAATCGATAAGAAGTTTTTATCTTTGACGTATTATGATCGGTAGTTATAATTTATCCTTGAAAAGGTTTATCTCTGCTATCACGTTAAATACAGATCACACCCACTATCCACGGTGTTTAGACCGTTGTTCGACGTCCGACTCGTCAGTCGGCAAGACTCAGCAGAACCAGGAACACCTCAGAAGATGTCCAACGTAGCTTTGGACGAAACGTCAGGGATAGAAGAGTTCCACGGACCACGGCCATACAACCCGGAAGAATTCTCGGCAGCTACAGAAGAATGCTGAAAGTTAGATAGGTAGATCATGTAACTAATGAGGAGGTAGTGAATAGAACTGGGGAGAAGAGGAATTTGTGACACGACTAAAAGAAGGGATCAGTTGATAGGACACATTCTGAGACGTCGAGGAGTAACCAGTTTACTATTGGAGGGAAGTGTGAAAGGTAAAATTCGTAGAGGGAGACCAAGA
The DNA here is from genome assembly GCF_023864345.2 of Schistocerca serialis cubense. NCBI lineage: Eukaryota > Metazoa > Arthropoda > Insecta > Orthoptera > Acrididae > Schistocerca > Schistocerca serialis. Next base: position 577,654,470 of record NC_064639.1, read on the forward strand.
GATGAATATACTAAGCAGATTCAGAAGGATGTGAGTGTCAGTAGTTATTTGGGGATGCATCTGCCTCCACGAGATAGAGTAACATATAGAGTAACATATAAGAGTACATCAAACCAGATTTCGGACTGAAGACCGCAACAATACCAACAGGTGACTATGATGTTAAAACTGTGCCTGGCCTGATGTAAGCGAGAGTGTGATTGCCGTAATCAGGTCAGTAAAGTAATAGTATACTCATCTCCAACAACATATTTTCCTAAAACCGGCCAATATTCCGATCTCTCCAGAGACTTGTGGACCTGGTAAGACAATGAGACTTCGTAACAACTACAGAAGAAAGACAGGTAGGTGTCTTCCAGCTCATTACAAAGGCAGGTGTGAGAGGACAGAAACGTGGCGGCTTTACCTCTCGGTATGTAGTGGACCGTCGCTTCGCGACCTCGCAAACCTGCAGCAGGATACGTTCCGTGATCCCCGGAGAGAGGATATCCGCGGTGTGGATTCCAGAGCGTCTGGCGCCGCGGCGTAACGCGGGGGCGGCGGCGCCGCGGGGCCGCGGAATGCGGCGGACAGCGGAACGCTCTTTCCGGGACACGCGTCCTAAAAGGCCGGCGGGGCCCGCGCGTGTGGTCGCCGCCCGCCGCTCACCGGCCGCAGTCCGCCAGGCGCCGCGCCGGCGCGCGACCGCCACCCCCGCCGCCGCTTCCGCCCCCTGCTGACCCGTTCTGCTGCACAAAGCGACACCACAGGTAGGCCGGAAGCATCCGGCTCACCTGACGCGCTGGTGGAATGCGCCGAGCGGCGCCGAAGTCAAATCTGCTGACTCCATCTCTGCGGTAGCTAGCAGCGTGCATCCACGCCTCACTGCCTGCTGTCTCCACCGAAAAGATATCCGTTCACTCACACCTTTAAGTCATTTTCTAGCCTCCCGTGCTACAGCTCTAAGCCAGTGCTCGTAATACTTCTTTGCTCAGTTCTTGAAGATATTTTTGTTCCGTCGTTACAAGTACAAGAAAATGTGTGTTTTTATCACCAGAAACGTTACACGTTATTGAAGTAAAGTATAATGAGTGACCTGTAATTAAAGATATTTACAGTTCGATTTGCTTTTAAGATCGAAAAGCAGTTGCCGCTCTGGATTAGCCGAGCGGTCTAAGGCGCTGCAGTCAGGGACTGTGTGGCTGGTCCCGGCGGAGGTCGGAGGTTCCAGTCCTCCCTCGGGCCTGGGTGTTTGTCCTTAGAATAATTTAGGTTAAGTAGTGTGTAAGCTTAGGGACTGATGACCATAGCAGTTAAGTCTCATAAGATTTCACACATTTTTTTTTTTAAGCAGTTCGTCAACCATTTGTTGGTTTTTACTTGCGGTAATTTCCGTTTTGTTTCTCGCCTATATCAGGAAATGCCATCTCCTACAACGTCTTTGGTTTATTTCTTCATTAGAAACTAACACTTCTCTAATTTTCGTTGGTTTGTGGAACTATGTATTTCTTACGTTTTACCCAACACACTTTTCGTGCAGCATTATTTACTGTTTATTTGTATATTTTGTATGCAGTGTAAAAAGTAAAAAATGTGTAGTTCTGCAAAGCAGCGAAAAATTTACAAGTATGAGTGTTTAATGAAGAAAGAAACCAAAGACATGTTAGCAGACAGCATTTGCTGAAGTAGGCGAGAAACAAAACAGAAATTTACTTTTACTTTGCATGTGACAAGGAGCTTATCGACCATAGCCTGCTCTATGAGCTCCTTCCACTTCTGTCTGTCCAATGCGCTGTTTGTCCAGTTGCTGCTGCTGTTCTAGTTGTGTCCTCGCGAATGTTATCCCGCCATCTGATTCTGGGTCTCCCTCTTCCTCTTGTCCCATCTATTGTTCTGCTGAATGCCATTCTAGGTAGTCTATTCTCTGTCATTCTTGCTATATGACCTGCCCAATTCCACCTTCTCCTCTGGAGCACTTCGACCATGTTACGCTGTTTGTACAGCCATTTTAATTCTTCATTTCTTCTTATTCTCCATTCCATGTTATTTTCGTCGTACACCGGTCCAAAAATTTCCCTTAGTACTTTTCTTTCGAATATTAATAGTTTTTCTTCATCTTTCTTTCTAAATATTAATGTTTCACATCCATATAACATCACAGGTATAATGGTCGATTGATATAAGCGGATTTTGAAGTTACTGCTAAGTGATCTTTTTCTTAGAATTTTCATGAAACTAAAAAGTGTCTAGTTTGCTGTTGCTAAATGGGCATCTATTTCTGAATCTGTTCTGTTGTCATTACTAAAAAGACCTCCTAGGTACTTGAACTGGTCAACAGTCTTGAAATTGAATCCATCTACAGTCAAAGGTGCATCTTTTCTGGTTTTCTTACTTATGAGCAGGTATGCTGTCTTTTTTCATTAACATGTAATCCGATTTTATTAGCAATTTTGTAGTAATTTTGCATCCTCCTAAACAGAAATTACCATAACTAAAAGCCAACAAATTGTTAACGAACTGTTTTTCGGTCTTAAAAACAAATCAGATTCTAAATATCTTTAGTTGCAGTCACTGATAATGCTTTACCTAAATAAAGCGAAACGCTTCTGTTGAGATAAACGAGCGTTTTCTTGTAGTTGTAACAACTGAACAAAAATACCCTGAGGAATTATTGAGGAACTACGGACAATATGGCCACAGAAATAAAGAATTTTTTGGTTAAGAGCCAATACTGATTCTGTGAGGTGGCATTATTATCAATTGGTAACCTACGTAGATCAGTATGTTATGAGCCAGCTACAGTAAGACGCGAAGAGCTGGCCGCCAGCCCTCAGATATTTATCGTTAAGAGTCGGTACCGTTCAGAAGTCTTCGAGTTGACTGTTCTCTGTTTCAGGCTGCTACCTCCCTCAGCAAACCGATATCTTTACCACTGTTCAAAACGGTTCAAATGGCTCTGAGCACTATGGGACTTAACATCTGTGGTCATCAGTCCCCTAGAACTTAGAACTACTTAAACCTAACTAACCTAAGGACATCACCCACATCCATACCCGAGGCAGGATTCGAACCTGCGACCGTAGCAATCGCGCGGTTCCGGACTGAGCGCCTAGAACCGCTAGACCACCGCGGCCGGCTTTACCACTGTAATTGCCTTATAAATTGCTGTTGTGTTGTCTGAGTGGGAGGACTATTAACAGATTATTAACAGTAATTGCACTTTATCTAAATGCGCTATGCAGTATACGATGAGCAAGGTTGTTAAATATTCTGAATGTCAGTTTTATCCTACTCATTGTGTTGCATTACAACAGCATTAACATATTATAATATTTCTTGCTATAAATAAGTACAGCATTTGAAGATGACTGTCTCTGTAATACGTATTCAAGAATCCATGTTACTTCCGTGTCGAAGGGTATACGATAGCAGCTGATCTGCACAGGTCGCGCACGCTACTGAGTTGCCTGTACTAGGAGACGAAGAGTAAGTCATTCCCATTCACACATCCTTTATAGCTCCACAACGGCTGCACTACTTACATCTCTGTCCCTGAGGTAAGCGACCAACTTCACCCAGCTCATGGCCCAATTCAGCAAAATGAATTAAAATTAAGTACATTTTAAAATACTACATCTCTCTAAGTATTTTAGTTACTTGCTCAGCAGGAAAAGTACACTCTTAAGAAACTCTTAACGTTGGTTGGAGCTTTTGGATTCGGACGCTAGTTGCTAGACGCGTCCATACATATTATAAAAATGATTGTATGTATGTGTGTACGTTCCACATGTCCTCCTAAACCACTGGGCCAATTTCAACTAAACTTGGTACAAATGTTTCTTGCTGTCAGGAACAATCACTGTGCGGATAAGAATCACCTGTCTGTCATAGCTCAGGAGATATAACGTCATATACACTGATATGTCTGAAAAAAACTGCCGTTCCGTGCACGAAGTTTTTAATATATTTATTCTTTACTGCTAAGACAGTGCAGCCCACTGAAGGAAATCTCTGATACCTGGCAGCGCTTTTGACAGCTGTCCTCTGTGAAATGCAAATGGCTGTAGGTGAAAGCAATAGCCGTACATAGAGTTAGCAACATTGAGAAAATCGCGTTTTACGAGTAGACGCGTGATGCAGCTGCACCCAGCGTACAGAAACTGTTTAATAATTTCATAGGTATTTTCAGATACATGGAAATGAGCGTTTTTCGATGTTACACAACAAATCTAATTCAGTTTTAGTTTCTATTAGGGAATTGCAAAAAGGAATACCCGGGCAATGCAATGTTTGTCGTGCGGACCACGGTTCTCACGCGTATTTGACAAGGTGTTTCTGAAAATTTCGTTAATGGCCTCAGAAAATAAATAAACAAGAGTCAAACTAAACACGTTTACTGGCCATCAAGATAATCACCGTTAGTTAGAACACACTTCTGACATCCGTTATAAAAGTCTTGGTAACCGTCAGCAAATGCTTCCATGTAGAATCGCTCTAAGCATCGTGGTCACGTGGAACGTCAACGAAGCGTTCGCCTTCCAGAGCTAATTTAAGGGGGGAAAGAAGAAGGAGTCTGCCGGCGCCAAATCTGGAGAATAAGATGGATTTCAAATAATTGTCGTTGAACACGCAGGCTCGGCGAATTTCCAACAACGCGTGAAATGGTGCTAAGAGCGGTTCCACAAGAGGCGTTTGTTGACAGTTTCCAACCGATGTCAGAAGTTTGTTCTTGCAAATTGTGATCACTCTGAAGCCCACTAAAGGTATTTTGCTCGGAAGTCTTATTTCCTTTATTTTCTGAGATCATTCACTGAAAGTTTCAAGCGCACCTTGTATAATAATATGAACTTAGCAAACAGCAGCCGAATTCAGGAAGTCTACTAACGTTAACAGATTCTTAAGAGCATAGTTTTTCTGCTCAGGAACAAACAAAAATACAGAGACAATAATATTTTAATACGTGTTTAGTTTTAAATGGCGCTGGCGAATTCGGCAGTGCGGGGAGTAAAGTTGGCTCTTACCTCAGAGGCAGACGTTAGAAGACGTGAGATTGGGAATGGCTGCCGAGGCATAAATCTCAGACGGAAGTAATTTGGATTCGTGAATGGTCGTCTTCAAATGTGGTTCATATTTGCAGAAAAGAACATGGCATTAAATTAAGCCTGTTGTAATGAAACACGATGAGTAGAAGAAAACTAACATTCAAAAGATTTAGTAAACGTTTGACATCGTGTCTTATATTGCGCAAAGTGCAAATACAATTACTGCTGTTAATCAATCAATCATCCGCACGCACAGACAACAGAACAACGTCACCGATGGTGGCAGCAATCTGAAACCCAGAACAATGTTCTGGATGGTGCCGGTTTTTAGCGCTCAGTACTTGGAGACCTGTGGTCAGTTTTTCACGCCCTTACTATAGGTAGTCTGTTGCAAGCTCGTAACATACCAATTTATATAGGCATTTTATATAGGTTCAGATGGTTCAAATGGCTCTCAACACTATGGGACTTAAAACCTGAGGTCATTAGTCCCCTAGAACTTAGAACTACTTAAACCTAACTAACCTAAGGACATCCCACACATCCATGCCTAAGGCAGGATTCGAACCTGTGGCCATAGCAGTCACGCGGTTCCGGACTGAAGCGCCTAGAACTGCTCGACCGCCGCGGCCGGCTTTTATATAGGTTACCAATTAATAATATCTGTACGTATACTGCCCAAGGTGCAGCCCCACAATGACAGTCTTGGCTCTTGAACAAAAAGGTTAACGACGACCTAGGCGATCTGCTCACCAGCCGATACTGCTCACGGTCGCCGTTGTGATAGCCTTGGACCCGGAATTAAGGGACTCCAATCCCGCGGGAGTGAGAAACTTTGTCCTTCGCGACATCAATTTTCTAGGAATTAGGGCATTTTTCGAGACATATTTTTGTCCCTGACGATGGTAATAGCCGGATAAATAAAAGAAAGATGACATAAAAGTACAAGTAGTAGTGACGAGATCCTCAAGGGGACTGAAATCCCGAAAAGACGAGGTTTAATAAAAAATAAAAATGTTCGTTATGGGTTGAATTTACAGGCTGTTAATGAGGGAATAACTATACTAGTTAAAGCAGTCGCACAAATTCTGGACACTTTATTGAAAGATTCATTCATTTTAACATCACATATGCGTAACTTGGGATATTTTAAGTCAAAGAACCATGCTTTTATTGTTTTGTTCACAATATGAAGGCTAAGTATTTATCAGTTGCAGAAAACGGCATATGTGGAATATTTACTGTATTAAAAATAAATAAATATACTTGATTGACAACTATTTAAAAACTTCACTATTTTACAGAGCAACTGACAAATAATAAATGCGTATTATTACTGCTATATGTAGTGGCAAAAAGCATTCTGATCGCTGTTGTGGCTGTAGAAGTCAACAATAGATGGCTATAGTTGAAGTATGAGAGATGGAGGGCGAGTATGATTAGAAGTCTATTAACTAGTCTTTTACATATTTAAATAAATCGGTTAATCATATCGATTAATTGCATCTCAATAATCGGTTATTCGTTTAATTGTCATGGTACGCTTGTACTTTTAGGCACTGTATTTCCCTAAAAAATTTGAAACGGTGAAAATATTCGTTCTACAAAAAAAGTAAAGCGTTGCTATCACACTTATATTCCTTTTCTTCTAACTAATACCAGTTACCTAGTTGCATTAAATGCGTATTTACCATGTGTTTATCTTTGATATAAATATGTACCTATTTAACATTTATTATCGAAGCCAGTTAATGCCGTCGTTTTAACACAGATACTGAAGCAGAATGCTTACAAGTGCCAAAATTTTTCAGGAAGTGAGCTGAGGGATAATAATTTAAGTAACCGTCTTCCACTGTGTTTCGAATGGCAAGGGTCAGAGATTTTCTCTGCCTCGTGATGACTGGGTGTTGTGTGCTGTCCTTAGGTTAGTTAGGTTTAAGTAGTTCTAAGCTCTAGGAGACTGATGACCATAGATGTTAAGTCCCATAGTGCTCAGAGCCATTTTGAACCATTTTTCGAACGGCAAGCTGTTGCTGTGACCTCCACCATAGAAAACAGTCTTTCAGAAGGAATAGAGAAAGTCAGTTTTCCAAATAGTTACGAACTACACTATGCAGAACAGTATACATTGCCCCATTGTCCACCCACAGATGCAAAGCAGATGATTGTCGGTTGATTAGAAGTTGTCGTAAAAAGAGTCGAAGTCCAGAGAGTAAATTGTGGTCATTTGCCTTTACTGCGGTACAGATATGCTCCTGCTGCATTGAAACTATCTCATGAATTCTCCACAAATCATTTTCTTCATTAACGGGTTACTGTATTTATCATTCTTAGACTTCGGTTATTTCCTTCGCCAGCCGGCCGGAGAGTCCGAGCGGTTCTAGGCGCTACAGGCTGGAACCGCGCGACCGCTACTGATGACCTTAGCAGCTAAGTCCCATAGTGCTCAGAGCCATTTGAACCATTTTTTTTCCTTCGTCTCTGTCTTCCGAACAATAGCATTTAACGTGCTGAAGCAGTAGTTCCTGCCAAGAAAATGAAACTGAAGTCGCCTGAAGCGGGAACGTAGAATTGTGTCAATGCGAACAGTTCCTTCTTCTCAATGTTATTAAAGCGTCTTTGGTATCGTTCTTTCGGATTCTCCTTCAGATCTTTACCTTCTGTCGTCAAAATATTAGTGGCCATTAACTTTCTCGACAAAAATAAACGGCAAGCCAGATTGCAGACAGTAATTTCGCAGGTTGAAGGTCATATAGTAAATTGTCCAATTGCATGAGTAGAAGTTGGATCAAAAGGTTATTACTACGCTATTGCAAGTAATGAGCTTTTGATCCAGCATCTACTCATGCAACTTGGCCATATCTTGTAAGGCCGTCAACCTGCGAAATTACCGTCTGTAACCTGGCTTGCTCGCTGTGACGTTTTCAACTACGTACTGTTATTGTTTTCGTACTTACCAATGCATGTTGTTGCATGACTACAGCTCTTGATGCTTTCCAATGTTTATTCACCGCCTTTTCATGTTTTGATGGATCTGAAGATGGCTGCAGATAGCAACCGAAACTAGTTATCGAACTTATGTTGTGATAGGAAAATTGCGGTCTAGGCATTAAACGTTTTTCCTTTAAGAATTTTTTTAATTTAATAAACCACATTAAGGCCGCAGTCTCCCCATAGACTAGGTCAGGCTTCACTAATAGGGGATAGTCGGACTTATTTCCGTAATCAAATTATGGACAGCAAGTCAATGCTAAACAGGCTTAAATAAATAAAACTGAAATAATTAATCCTAAGGATAATCGATTACGTAAAATTAATTGACTGGAAAGAAATATCGGTTTAACCATAATCGATTACTAGAATAATCACGATAGTGATTTCTTTAAAGTGAGATAAACGAAAGACAGTATTGAAAACAATGTCTTCTGTACCGAAACTTGCCGGCTTGTCAGCGAGCAAAAGGAGTAAGGCGCAGAAACAGCAAAGAGATTGGGTGGAGGCGCTACAAAATCGGGTGTTAGCAAAATATGCAAGTAGTTTGAAGAAACTGGGTCAACAGAGTAGAACCGGCAGAAAAGCAGTACTGACTAATCAAGACTGTTGTAGAACCGGCCGTCTTACTTCTCAAGATGGTCTGTGCATCGCAAGAGACGTAATTGCCCTCTCGGGAACTTCAGGGGTTGAAGTTTCTGCTCGATCAACGAAAACTGTATGAAAATGGTTTGCGAGCGAGGACTCCAAGAAAAAAATCTTTATTTTAACGAAATGGAGAGGCAGAAACGTACACAGGGAGTGGGCCTAAGGAAGCTGGGCTAGAGTCGTTTGAACTGAGGAGATAATGATCAACGTCTTTGGAAGCAACGGAATGAATTTCGTTTGTTGTCGACCGGGCGAGGATCTGCTACCTGCGAAAGGCTGCCATACATCCGTGTTCCCCCGGATTTGTCCTAGTTTTGAGGGCGTCCGGGTACGTTCCTAAAAGGAGGGGATGGTTACACAACTCTTTGGGGTTAACCCGGATGTGCCTGGAGAATATTGATTGGAAATAAATATATTATTATAAGTTTTAGTTAAAATTCACTTTCTCCTACACCGGACCGTCGCCTCGCCCACCAGGCGGTTGTGCGCAGGCAGGCCAATTATGCAGGGTGGGGCAAATGAAGGTGGCCCGGATGCATAGATGCGATTGAACATCAATGTATGCACGTAACCACAGCCCGTGACGCGCACATCAAGTGTACGCCCGCCACGTAATCCACACTGGTTCAGAGCGTAGTGCAGAGTCTTTCAATGTGAGAGGAGCAGTGCAAAGGGGACAATGGTAGCCGGAGTGGACCAACGGGTGTCCGCTGTGGAAAATTATGTAACAAAAAAGTAGTGGAAACGGTGTGGTCAGTTGTTTGCTGAGAAGTTTAGTGATGCCAGAGTGCCAGCAAAGAGTGGCATGCAACGCTTAGTCCGAAAATGGCGTCAGACAGGAACTGTTTTAAACATGTTAAAAACATTCCGAAACGAGCCCTCACTCCAGAACATCTGTATGCAGTTCACCAGAAAATGCTTAGAATCCTATCAAATCAATCCGACGCCTGTCGCTAGAGATGGGCACATTATGCGGACGAATACTCCACCTGGACCTGCACGGGCGTCCCTACCAAGTTTCTGCAATTCATGCATTAAAACCAACAGATTCTGCTCAGCGCCTCAACTTTTGTAAGTGACTGTTCACTGAGATAACAATGAATGACTTGGACAGGGACCTGTTCTTTATGCCTGATGAAGCCTAGCTTTTAAAAAATGGCTCTGAGCACTATGGGACTTAACATCTGAGGTCATCAGTCCCCTAGAACTTAGAACTACTTTACTAACCTAAGGACATCACACACATCCATTGCCAAGGCAGGATTCGAAACTGCGACCGCAGCCGTCGCACGGTTCCAGACTGAAGTGCCTAGAACCTCTCGGCAACTGCTGCCAGCGCCTAGTGTCACCTAGTGGTTATGTCAGCTCACAGAATCATAGATTCTGGGCAGCGGAGAAGCCACATAACTTCCACGAAACACCATTTCATTATCAGTAGGTTGGTGTTTGGTGTGCAGTGTCTGGACGCCGCATTATCGGTCCCATCTTATTTCATCAGACGCTGTCTTCGGCGCGTTACATTGCCAATATTTTGAAACTATTTGTGGCAGTATTAACGGAGGAGAAAAAGATACAAAGTTACTACCAACAAAGTGGAGCAACTGAGCATACAGCAGGTCGATCCTTGGCGCACATTTACCCAATCTTCATATCTGACACTGTTGTTAGTTAGCAGAGTTCAGTTTGGCCATGGCCCTAACTAGCCACCCACGTCACCTGATCTGTCAGTGTGCGATTACTTTGTGTATGGCGAAAACCCTCATTGTCTTCAGAACTGCAGCAGAACATTTCAGGTTAGTACTATATTTTCTTCCTTCTTTTTTGTTTCTTTATATTCTGTTCTCTGGGCCACTTTTATTTGCCCCAGCTGTAGAAGTGTGCATTCCACTCCATACGTCGTGTACCACAAATGTAATATCTCGGTACTGCAGTACACCGACTTACGTAAGTTTGTATTAGTTATATTCGTTAAGATTTTTTAACTCGTCATGGATTTGTATTAGCCAACCTAGACTCGACAGACCGTATGTGTCCGTTAAAATAATCCAGTTTGAGCCAAATTTATGGGGTTTCTGAAGTCTTCGTCCGTGGTCGGCAGTTTAAGTGAGGGCAAGTATACCTGAAAGCACCACGGCCACTATGAAGCATCCCATAAGTGTCATGATATGGGGTTGCATGGCAAGACAAGCCATTGAGCATCTACATGTGAGGCAGTGCAAAATTAACAGCAAAAACTGCCGGAAGAAGTCTTAATGTTGAATTTGCTGCCCAATGTCTGTGATTTGTTTCAAGGTAACAACGAATTGATATGTCTTCCAGCGGGATAATACGCCATGTCATCGCATTAGAAGCGATAGTAAATGATTAGCTGACTGTCGCATTAGTGTGTTAACTTTGTCTGACAGCAGTCCTGACAGAATCTCAGTAACAAAAGGGAGCTGCTAGAGGCCATAGTCAATTCTTAGTCAAAGTGATCAGATCAGAAGATATCAGACATTTGGTAGACTCGATGCTGCGACGAATCAAGGCAGTGATTATCCCACGAAATATTGAGAAATTTTGCAAAAAAATTTATAGCACATATACCGTAACTTTCTGAAATTGTTGGGATGAATTTGGTTTGATTTTTAACTAAACTTTCGTATTTTAATTAAAAATTTTAAACAACAGCCATGAGGAAATTTTTCCTGAAAATTTGTAAGAAATTACAATGCATATTTCAACTGAAATAAATTTCTGAAACCGATCTTCAATGAATCTATAAATTGTCCAGAATTAATACCACTACTGTGAAGGGAAACGATTTGTGAATAAAATGAGAGATGAGAGATTATTCAAGAAAATCATGAACTGCAACACGAAAGGATAGAGAGACATAGGTTACTGAGCCGTGGCGAGCTGGCACCGGTGTTATTTTGTTCACGTATCGTTGAGATCGATTGTGGTTGAGCTAAGTTATCTTTACTTTTCGCGCGTCTTATCTTCCGGGCTGGCGGACGAAGCGAGTTGGTTGTGAGCCTTCGACGGGTAACCCTCGAGATCTCGTGACATTCGCGGGGAGACGAGTGTTAACGGCTGCCGAACGAACGTGATGACCGTTACACGTTGTGGTGTGAAATTGATTGGGCGTTTTGCCGACATGGGCACCTTGGAGATACAAGTTCTGTGACTTCGATGGGAACAAAATTTGAAGGGAAGCGGTGATGCTGTGGAACCCGCTCTCTCGTATTGTGTTCCTGATATGAAGTAAATCGTCGTAATTGTGTTTGTTCACCGACGCACTCAGAGCCATTTAAACTTTATTATTATGGTGAAACTTTCATAGTCGAACCTTAAAACGGTGTGGAAGTGTTCAGTTGGCCCAGTTAAATGGTGGCCGTTATTTGAAAGTTTTCTCAGACGTTATACTAGTAGTGCTTTGTGTCTCTTGCAATCAAATTATTTTATGTTGCCGTTTTTAAAGCCTGCACTATATTAATACAGTTGTCCTTGTGTAAGTGAGTCAAAGGGTCTGCCAAATATTTCTATGTTTCAGAGTTATTGGAATGTCTTTGTGATGCGGGCAGAAGCTTTTGATTGTGCCAGTGCCTTGGCAGGGAGTGAAATGACATCCGAGGTCTAGGCCTGGCAGTGTTTAAGAACCTGCCCACTACAGGGAGTTGTTCACTTATCGCCTTCTAAAGTTTAGTATTTATCTTCCTTCCACCAAGGAGGTTTAAGATGGTGGATATATAAATACATTATGTATGTAACCTGACTGACTGGCAACTGACTAAATCTTAAACTGTATAGCATCTGCTGAGTTCCTTGTGCAGCCTTTTATAGTAATTGTTTTTTTATTAACACGTCTGAGCACGTGAACGTTTATTTTTAAAGATCAATGTTTCTGCGGTAGTTTTTTATTTAAGTGGTTATATCATGTTATGTAATTGTAATGTTTAAGTGTCATTGAGTCACCTTTTACTTGTAATTGTTTTATTATGTGTATTTTCAGGGAAATCCTATATGGGAGTTTGAGTTTATGAAGTTTTCTTAATAAGGGCTATTTGAGTACTGAGTACGTTGGCTCGTCCACGATTTGTAATTCTAAAATTGTTTTCTATAAAGGCCTAATGTCAATAAATTGTCTTAATTATAAAGTGACTACCAACCATGATTCCATCCCGCTTCCCCTTTTATGGTATTTAACATATTATGTGTAAGTGTGGTACGATTAAGGAACCAGGTATCAATTACCCAGGAAACTAGGGACATAAACTTTGTGAAGACGGAACAGGCAGATGCTTAATCCTCGTGGCGGCGGTTCTTCTCCTACTGCAGGAGAATTCGACGAAGGCGATGGAGCGGTAGGTAATTGATTCTCAAAAGCTTTTTAAAAACGAATCAATGTACAATGTATTTGATCAAGTAGCCGAAACTGCCGAACTGTTTCTCGGAAGTGCGTAACGGCCAAGTCGTGACTATCATCCGACTGTTGCCATAGATCGTGGAGTAGCATCAGCGTACATTATGGTACTCGTGCGTTAGAAGTTTGTCGCTGCTCGATTTAGTTAACTGTGAGGTTCACAGATTGTCAAGTTTCAGTTCTTCTTCACTTCTGTTGAAGTGGCTTTTCTGTTCCAGAATCTAGGCATCCTCTCCACGGATCCTAGCCCAATAATGATTGGACCGGATAAAACTGTAGTACCGGTAGTTTCGGCTAGCTGAGCAAGTACAATTTACACTAATCGCAGTTAACGATGATGTATCAGCTGTCTACATGTCTATCGCGTTTGAAGACATCTTCCGCTGTAGGAGATAAAAAACATTACATTAGGCACAAACAATACCTTAGAGCATAACCTAAATCACAGATATTCGATGTCTCCTAGAATGTGAACCTGGATCGAGAAAGTCTGCATTGTGTGATACAAAATTTTCATCACAACTACCTTGGTGGTGATAGTAAGAGGTATGGTGGCGTCGGAAACGAGATCACCTGGGTCCGCAAATATTCTTTATTAAATCACGGACTTCGCTGTTGCATGGAATGATGTGCCACATAAGGCGCAGACAAAGACTATAGTGTGGAAGACAAATTAAGAGAATGTTAGATGCAGTAGTTACACACATTAGAAATATTGGCACAAGATAGGAAAAGATGTAGGAAGTTGCAAGACCGACGACTTATAAAAATACCTTCCAGAACACCACGAACACTATCTTGCTTTTGACAAACACGGATTATAGCGCTCCACGAAACAAACACACACACATTCATAGAGAAATGACGAAGAAAGGGGGAACCTACTATTGTATGTACTGTAATTATTTGTCACACACGAATTGGAGTTCCATCTGCGTGCGCACTATCTGACATGGTTGATTTGTCGTAAACAGACATTCGATGAAACGTGGCGATGTTAGAATGTAAAGACGCTGAGCTTAATTAACAGGAGCCAGTATACTATCGTTATTAACCCTTGTTTAAAGATCTGACATGAGCGGTTTCGGACTTAGAAAATACGTCGTCTGCGTTTATAGTCTTGTTCGTAGAAGCGTCGTATCGACAGCTGTTTTAGTGTCGTAACGAGGAACGCAGACACTGTCGCTATCTCTACTGAGTTATGAAACACTGACTTCAGTGATTTAGCTGTTTAGTAATTACTGACAGGCTCCACCACGAAATGCAGTAAACCAACTGACATATTCCACATCATACAAAGATAGTGCAGACACGCTTCATGAAACCTTGAAATAGCTAACCAACTAAGAAGGGTTTAAACGCATCACTAACGAGAAGACGAATCTTACAAGAGCTGTCTGAATATCAAGAACATCTGGTAATACTTCAATACTGATTCCATACAAAATTGATTAACAAAATGCGGCTGCTTCACTATATATCACTTTCTAGACTCTCTGCAGTGCAGACTTTCTGTCCGTCGAAGAATGAGCGTCAGCTCTTTCAGCATTTCATATCAAGATATATGCTACTGATTAAGAATCATATGTACCAAAAGCGATCACCAGAGTCCAAGTGAACCGATTAAAGATATTTTAATATTCAGTAAAAAGTGTGGGCTGGTGAAAGAGTCTCATTAGTAGCAGAAGGAAACATTTGATTACACTTTCAATAGGAAAATGAACTATTGAGAAGAATAAGTGATCAACAGATTTTCAGCAAATTGCTCCTGAAAGAGTGAGCAAGGGATTAAAAATTGCGCAGACTCCACTCTCGCTGTACAAACAACGTTAGAAAGCTTCTTAAAGATAATAGTAAAGTAAATCTAAGTGTGTAACAACAGAAACGGACAAACAGAAACAGGCTTGGCTAACAAAACAGGTACTACATGTCGATTTTAATGACACCGTGGCAAATTGCTACCAAAAAATTATAATAAATTATGGTCACGTGTCGAGACTCTTGATAAAAGCATGGGACTGAAATCGACAACAGAGAAAAGTACGTTGGGTGACAATCCGTCAATTAATTGCTAGATTGCACAACAACTAACTGTACAAGTATCCGAAGATTTCTTTCAATGTTTGTAAAGTACAATAAAAGAATCAGAAAAAAATTAAGGAATAATGTAAGTAACGCCATATGAGGAAGTGTAAAAGATCATAAATGTATACAGAAGATTGGACGACGAGTATATCCGACAACAGATGGTAAATTTATCGTGATGGTAATTTGTACTAAGCCATTCACACTATGAAGAAATGAGAGCCTCTAGAGGAAATGGTTTCTGAACAGAATTTGTCAGAACCGACCGAAGGGTAATACGAAATCAACTTTTAATGTTACACAGAATATTTACTGGAACTATGCTGTGAGTTTTCGTTTCCACAAGAAGGGAAGCAACAGGTTTGCAGCCAAAAAAGTAATGAACAAAACATTCGCTAAAATTACCATAAGCGCACAAATAAATCAAAGCAAAGGCACACGGAAGCTTTTGGAGTGGATATAAAACAACTGCAACTTGCAAGCCATGATCGAAATTATAGAATGGAGAAATGGGTAGTCAGGCTAGGTGATTCGATATCACCAAAACTATACGGAGGAAGGCCAAAGCAGCTGTTAGTAAACATCCCAAATCCACCTTTGTTTTGATTTTGATACTGGACAGTTGGCCTCTAGAGCAGATAAACTTCAGTAACGAATGATGGAGGTCAGCTGTAATAAGACAAAAGCAGTCTACAATCAGAACATGGAAAACAAAATTGCATGAATTAGCAAGGAAATGTGTTTTTGTGGATAGCACAGTTGGGAGAAAGACTTGGACAGCAAGAGAAACAAACAGAAGAACGAAAATTACCTGGTTCGCTTTTGACCAGCTAAATACAGTTTTCAGATCTAAGCTTCCAGTGTATCTGAAACGGAAAGTTAGGGTGTATTGACGACTTCAACTTTTGTCAGTGAAACATGGACTGTTAATTTGGAAGTTACCCAAAGACTCAGCTGACAATGGGAAAATGCATGAAGGGAGTTACTGCGACAGACCAGACAGTCAACAAGATATGGATCAGAGAGCTGACTCGAGTGAAAGACGCAATTGATATTTATCAATATTTTAATGAATATAGTTAGGCGAATGGATGATGGTATTAAATGGACAGAGAAAGTTGTCTGATGGTTTTCCCTAAAAAAAAAACAGACTAAAACCTACTGGAAGACGGGCAGATTACGCTAGAAAAGAGTAAGAGTAGCACTGACAAATATGGCTGAAGACCGTAATACATGCGGAAGAGAGAAGAGAGAGAATTTCAACCAGCAGTACATATCGAATGGTTGATGACGACGACATACGAAACACTAATACAGTAGATCACTCAACTTCTCTATCATCAATACACAAATGATTGATATCGGCTGCAAGTAAGAGAAACGTTGTTGCTTCCTGTGACAGGGATTCGGCCTTATTCCACCTTTCACGTTACTGTGATGTTTGTTTCAGCGATGAGGGCTGCAGAGAAAGCAGCATACATGATGTGTATATATCAGTGGACTAATGGGCACTGAAAGTAAGGTTAGACAGCTCTACAAAGTAAAATATTTTTAGGTATTATCGGTAAATGCTATCCAAGCACTGATAACACTCACAAATTTTCATGTACAGTTGAATGATGCAGAATATGTTCACATGGGACTGCCTTCGAAATATAAACGTTGACTTGCTAAAAGTATCCATAAGAGAACATCTTTTCCCATAACTCAATCTGTAAATTAAATTTAACCGTTGTTGTAGCCATTTATTAATTCTGTTTAGAAAACTCCTATATGGGTAGTCAATTATTATCACCAAAGAGAAAAAATACCTATGGAGTGAACATGAAAATGCGCAGAAAAGAATTTTTGCCGCCATCATAGGCTGTCTGCAAAGTCATTAGACTATGGTGCAGCGTAATGTTTGCCCATAAGTGCTCTGCAGATTTTGAACATCAATACATCGCTATCACAGACACATCCCCGTTCGAATGTAGCATGTATTCTATGCATGCGATTCATTGGCATCTTGATAATTTGCATTCAACATCTGGAATGACAGAAAAAGTAAAGTTGTCATTAACCCTAAGGTTGATTTCAACGCCACAGTGCAATACTAGCCAAGGTCCTACTGAAAGTGGTATGCCGTTGCCTTTCTCTGATATTTGGACTGACCTACCCAGCCGGCCATGGAGGGGTTTACATTTTGATGTGGATTACGAAACACGGCACAACTCGGCATTTTTCACATCAACTAACATAGCCAGAAATGAAAAATGTAGTAAGTGACATAAAAATCCCGTAACAGACTTGGGATTGAACCCCAAACCTCGGAATCAGTTGCGGGGCATTTAGCCACGGAATCGCCGATATGCAATAAACTTGGTTTGAAGACTGGAAGAAATAAACATAAGGACATTTCGACTCTTCACTTTAAGTGTCATAGATGATATTTCGCTTTCTTTAAAAATTTGTTGTAGGGAAAGAAGTGATTGCGGAATCTCTGTTTTAATAAAGCGTGCTGCCTGGGTATTGCGAAATAAATCTGTAGCGCGCTGAAGTGAAAGTTTCCCGAAAAACTTTGAATTTGGAGCTATGATATGTAGCAAATTAGCGATTTATCACGCTTTTGACAACGTCATATGGACTAGTAGTATTCCTACTGTAAATATTTTAAAATAAATATAATGGCTTGGAGATCTGTTTCATCAGGAGGATTGTAATTATACATAAATCTTATTTGCTAGTGAACACTGCTAGTAACGTGTATACATTCAACATATTGGCTAACAGCTCACTACCACACTGCTGAATTTATCTAGTACTTATCTCGTACTTACATAAATTATTCCTGAGAGTTAGGTATTTATTGCATTGTATCTTGATATTTTCGAGCACACATCACTTCTTACTAGAATGATAGTCACAGTTAGATTTTTGTGATACTTATCTATGATAAGTGGCTTTTCCTTCTTTGCCGTATTTATATTTGCAACCGTAGAAGCAACAATTATTCACCACTGATATCACTAGTACATAAGTGTGTAAAATAAGACACATTCGTGGGGTACTGAAGTTTCATCAACGCAAAATGTAAATGAACTGCGCTACACGGAAGTCACGTATCGTTCGCAGTTCCCACCCGATAGATATTCTTACTCTGTGATTATCGTGTTCAGCCATATGTTCCTTGTCGTCCTGAGTTCCAAAGATGCATGGATCGCAGTGCTCCCTTATCTTGTGCTGATCTGACTGTTGCAGCTGCTATTCGAATAACTCGGGCTATTTCGCCGGTTTTGCTACGATGACTTGTGTCTTTGATGAATCTGCAAACGTATAAACCGGTATTACTATGGCTGCTCTTAGACGACAATCTAAATTCTGTCAAACATTTTATGAGAATTAAAAATAAATACAGAACAGTGTAAATATAGAAAGTTTCGGGCGGGGCTAGTAATTTCACATTACTCACAAATGCTGATTTTTTCAGCTACATTTAATCACAATTCTCCAGATTTAATTGCATGGGTACTGTAGTTTATCAAACAGGAAACGCCAAAAATGTATGTCCTCATAAAAAAATTTCTTGCAAGTAACGGCTAAAGCAATAAGGAGATGCGTGTGCGCTATCACCCACCAAAGCTGATTATCTGTTAAGCTCTGTATTTGTGTACAGTCAACGTTCGAAGGTTAATGAAGCGGACGACTACAGAAGTGAAACTCGCTGAGAAACAACAGCCGGCTGGTGTGGCCGTGTGGTTCTAGGCGCTACAGTCTGGAACCGCATGACAGCTACGGTCGCAGGTTCGAATCCTGCCTCGGGTGTGGATGTGTGTGATGTCCTTAGGCTAGTTAGGTTTAAGTAGTTCTAAGTTCTAGGGGACTGATGACCACAAGTCCCATAGTGCTCAGAGCCATTTGAACCATTTTAGAAACAACAGTTATGACCACAAGATTTACACAAGTCATTAAGTGATGTGTTATTTGGCAAAAGGCTGAAAATTTGATTGAAAGAATGAGTGTTAACATATGCAGTACTTACAGTTGCATTGATCTCTCACGTTCTTCCCGTACTCGTCGATGAAGCGCAAATAGGGAATGTTACCGAAGTGATTAGAACACAGCAGGATGGAACAGTACGCAGACTTGACAACATGTTATGCAGATCGCTGACTTAAGGTGTTCTACGTGTAGATCCCGTCTAGGGTGTCTATTTCGTTTTTATTGGAAACGGGGCATTTTAAAACGTTAAGAAAAAGAACGTGGAAAGACTATGGAAAAAACGGGACACAAATTGTATTGAGAGAATTCAGTGGACGTAAAAGTTTACCTTTGCATCACACACGCTGACGACCTCAAATGCCTGTTTAGAATAATTCTGCGGCATTGTCACCGTACTTTCCACTTTCACGTACCTGATGAAGTGCATTTAATTTTGGTATTTTTTTTTATCTGACCACTAGGAATTCACTAAGGAAAAGAAACATACATTGAACAGTTCCTCCATTACGGATGACAAAAGAAAACTTTTTTTATAATTCAGTTAAAATTACACCTTTGTTTTGATATGATGAAAGAGTGATTGCATAAATTGTCATGTATCCTCTATAACGTCTTCAGACTGCTTACCACAACGGAAATTCGTACTGAATAAACCAGGAGAGTCAAACCCGTCGCCAGGGAACCCCATGCGACCCGAAGCAAGTATCAATGCGGCCCAAGAAGTGAGCCTCTGTCACACAACCGGAGAAAAAACTCCATAAAATTCCGTTTATGTAAAGCCATGATAAATTGAGTATTTTCAATCTCAAACTCCCGACCACGATTCTCTAAAAATGTTGGGCACCCTGATCGGAACCAGTCGAAAATATAAAAATAGTTCAAATGGCTCTAAGCACTATGGGACTTAACATCTGAGGTCATCAGTCCCCTGGACTTACAACTACTTAAACCTAACTAACCTAAGTACTTCACACACATCCATGCCCGAGGCAGGATTCGAACCTGCGACCGCAGCAGCAGCGTGGTTCCGGTCTGAAGCGCCTAGAAGCGCTCGGTCACAGCGGCCGGCTCGAAAATATAACTTAATACGGATCGGTACTAACAACATTGCAAAACATTAACATTAAATAAATAGAAATTTTCGAGCAAATTGCACTATTGCTTATATACTTGCGCAGTATAGTGACAGCATAAAATACTTTAACCAAGGGGAATCACAAAAAATCGGGGACATTTGAGCGTCCCCAAAAGCACTTTCTCGACAGCGGGACATTTTGAAGAATAACGAAACTGCCCCGAGAGGAATGGGACAAATGGACATCGTAACCCTGCCCTACAAAGACACAAGCAGAAAAGGATATCATGTGCCAAGCCAGAATATTTTAGCTATTGTTAGTGTTGTGAATTGGCAGGAGTCAATTCACGGAGTTTGGAGGAAGCCGAAAGGCACGCGTTTAAGCTCACGCAGGCTGGCGTGAGGTCTGGAACAGGACAATGTAATTAATATAGCCAATAAGGTACGTTGCTGCTGGAATACTTAACTTTAATCCGTAATTGGAGAACATCGCTCTTGTGGATACATTAATAACAGTCTCAATATAAAATGGTAATGGCGCCTTGCTAGGTCGTAGCAAATGACGTAGCTGAAGGCTATGCTAACTATCGTCTCGGCAAATGGGAGCGTATTTGTCAGTGTAGCATCGCTAGCAAAGTGGCTGTACAACTGGGCGAGTGCTAGGACGTCTCTCTAGGCCTGCCGTGTGGCGGCGCTCAGTCTGCAATCACTGACAGTGGCGGACCGCGGCCGATTTAAGGGCTACCACCTAGCAAGTGTGGTGTCTGGCGGTGACACCACAGTTAGCACACAGAAAACAGGCCTATGGAAGAGATGTACGTTACAGCGCTCATCAACGTGCACAGTCAATTCGACCTTTTAATTCGTTGCCGTAGTGAAAAAGAATAAAGTTCAGCTAAAAATTAAAAATCTGTAAGGATTAAAAAACGATTAAGACACAGAAATGCAATTTCCTATGAGGAATGTGGGGAAACGTAACATGTAGGCCACGTAGTGACGAAGTAAGTCAAAATGAAAGAACAGCATGCAGTAGTGAGGACGAAAGATATAAAACAGTTAGACCTGTGTGGACGCATAGTGAGTGTGGGACGATAACAATCCCCAGAAAGTGCGATATAATAAACACACTTTAGAGAAGACGAGGAAGGTGAGATAGGCCAAACAGCGATAAGTGGAACTAATGAGACGTTCAGCGCAAATAATAAGGTGAGATGTACTGTACAAGGTGTTTCACAATACCTATTACAGGGCCGACCGAAGTGGCCTAGCGCTTCTAGGCGCTTCAGTCCGGAACCGCGCGACCGCTACGGTCGCAGGTTCGAATCCTGCCTCGGGCATGGATGTGTGTGATGTCCGTAGGTTTGTTAGGTTTAAGTAGTTTTAAGTTCTAGAGGACTGATGACCTCAGATGTTAAGCCCCATAGTGCTCAGAGCCATTTGAACCATTTGAACCTATTACAGGCTTCTAGAGGTTTTACAGGGGATTTAGTAGGTAACATTTTGACCGGAAATATATCATATGGAATCGCACTTTGATTATGGTGACATGCTCCGTACACTACTTTGAACGTACCAGTTTCTCGCAGCTGTTGTTGTAGTCGGATGAAATGGTATTTGATGGACTGAGGCGATCCGGAAAAGTTTTAGATAAATGCTTTGTAGAACTCTTTACATTACGCATCGTACCGTGCAGCGAGAGTTTTGTAAGTGGTCCGATTTTAAAACTTATTGTATGTTCAAACAGTATTTGGTTTAGCGTAGTAATTATTCACTGAGGCGACAAAAATCATGGGATACTTCTTAATATTGTGTCAGACCAGCAGCTCGACGTGGCATTGACTCAACAAGTCGTTGGAAGTCCCATGCACAAACATTGAGCCCTGTTGCCTCTACACCCGTCCATAAATGCAAAAGCGTTGCCGGTAGCCGAGCGGTCGAAGGCGTTGCAGTCATGGACTGGGCGGCGGAGGTTCGAGTCCTCCCTCGGGCATGGGTGTGTGTGTTTGTCCTTAGGATAATTTAGGTTAAGTAGTGTGTAAGCTTAGGAACTGATGATCTTAGCAGTTAAGTCCCACAAGACTTCACACACATTTTTTTTTCATCGCCGGTGCTCGATTTTGTACACGAACTGATCTCTCGATTATTTCCCATAAATTTTCTATGGGATTCGTGCCGGGTGATCTGGGTGGTCATATCATTCGCTCGAATTGGTCAGGACGTTCTCCAAACCAAGCTCAAACAATTGTGGCCCGGTAGATGGAGCTTTGTCATCCGTAAAAATTCCATCATTGTTTGGGGAACATGAAGTCCATGAATGGCTGCAAGTGGTCTCCAAGTAGCCAGAGTAACCACTTCCAGTCAATGATTGGTTCATTTCGACCAAAGAACCCAGTCCATTCCATGCAAACACTGCCCACGCCATTATGGAGGCACCACCAGCTTGCACAGTGCCTTGTTGGCATCTTAGTTCCATGGTTTCATGTGATCTGAGCCACGCTTGAAACATACCATCAGATCTTGCCAATTGAAACCAGGACTTATCAAGCCGCGGTTTTCCAGTCGTCTGGGATCCAACAGATATGGTCACGAGTCCAGGAGAGGTGCTGCAGCCAATGACTGCTGTTAGCAGAGGCACTAGCGTCGGTCGTCTGCTGCCATAGCTCATTAACGCCAAATTTCGCCGCACTATACTAAAGCATACTTTCGTCGTACGTGCCACATTGATTTCTGCGGTTATTTGAAGCAGTGTTGCTTGTCTGTTAGCACTGACAACTCTACATAAACGCCGCTGCTCTCAGTCCTTAAGCAAAGGCCCTCGACGGCTGCTTTATCAATAGTGAGCGGTAATGCCTGAAATATGAGTTTCTTGGCACACTCTTGACAATGTGGATTTCGGAATATTGTGTCCCCTGACGATTTCCGTAATGGAATGTCGCATGGATCTCGCTCCAACTACCACTCCGCGTTCAAAGTTTGTTAAATCACATCGGAAACCTTTTTACATGAATCACCTGAGTAGAAATAACAGCTCCACCGTTGTCGTTGCAGTATATAAGTGATCATCATTTCGCCAGATCTGTAACAAAGACGTTCAATCCTTGCGGCTGCGTCTTCGCTATTAATACATGGATATACAGGGTGTCTATAAAGTTCCTTTATAACTTCAAAATTTTATTACCACGGCAGTTGTTGAAATATTTTAACAACATTTCTTTTATTGTAAACAGTGTCTATAAAAAAATTTTGACTGTGTTTAATAGACCTTTATATGGGCGCATTTAGTTGCGCACATCAAGATTGTACTCGAATTCTTGCCATGTTCGCTGTAGCATAGCGTCATCAATGGTGGCAATGGCATTAGGAATCCTTTGCTTCATGTCAGCAATGTCCAGTATCTGTATTTGATAGACGATATCTTTTACACATCCCCATAAAAAAAAGTCCAGGGGAGTGATATTTGGCGAACGTGGTGGCCAAGGAATTGGTCCATCCCTCCCAATCCATCTGCCTGGAAACTTTGCATTGAGGAACCGACGAACATGCAGTTCCCAATGTGGCGGTGCACCATCTTGCTGGAAAATGATAGTTGGTTGTGAGTCAATCAGTTGTGGTGCTACATATTCGGTCATAAGTTCGAGGTAAACATCTAGAGTAATTGTTGACTCGTTGAATAAAAATGGACCAATTATTCGGTTGCACATGATTCCACACCACACATTCACTTTTGGACTCTCCCGGTGAAACTCGCTAGTCACATGGGGTGTTCAGATCCCCAGATTCTCACATTGTGTCTGTTTAGTGTCCAAGAAACATGAAAAGTTGCCTCGTCACTGAAACAAACTCGCTTCAGGAATGCTTCATCCGCCGAAAGGAGTTCCAGCATGTTGAGTGTATACTCTGTCTGTTTTGGCTTGTCATTTGGCTCAAGTATCTGTAACAGTTGTACTTTGTAAGCGTACAACCCTAAGTTCTTGTGAAGAACCTTATGCACAGTTGAACGTGGAAGTTGCAATTGTCTGGCAGCAGTGCGGATGGACTACGTAGTTGATGAGTCTGAACATCCGATTTTGTCTCAATAAACCAGGACACACATTGTGCCTTCTGTTCAGGAGTTGCCATTTTATAGAGGTTCAGGTCCTTCCATCAAAAGAGTATTTGAAACACAAAATGTTTGTATATACAAAAACTTTAGTACACAGGGATTACAATAAAAGAAATTTTGTTAAAATATTTCAACAACTGCCGTTGCAATAAAATTTTGAAGTTGTAAAGGGACTTTATGGGCACCCTGAATAATTGGACTTGGCTATGACTACCTTCTAGATGGGTACTGCAGGGTAATGACAGCTCCGTCAATGCACTGCCCTTTTATATCTTATGTAAGCGATACTTCCGTCATCTGTATAAGTGCATATCGCAATCCCATGATTTTTGTCACCTCACTGTAGGGTTGGTATATCTACAGAGAGAGCTTAGTGTACTAGGAGAGTTGACTGTAGTACTCCATGAACGTGAAACCAGGGTTTATTGTCCATGTGTGCGTGGAAGCATGTGTCACAGATGAATCTTGCACAAGAAACAGCAGGAGCTCCACGTAGAGCAGCTCATGTAGAGCACACACATGGGAGCTGGTGGTCTCCGCTGTGTGCCTATCGAAGGGGGAGATCTGAAAGTGATCCAATCTCCTATTTTTTTTTTTTTACATCCAGATGGTATATTCCCGGACATGGGCCCTTCATTAAAGCCTTATGTATGAAGTCCCCTCTACTACTGATAGAACAATTTTTACGTATTGTGGACACTATTCTGTATAGCTGTATTGACTGGTTTCCGACCGTGAATGTTTTTAAAACGTTTTACAGTAACCGCTACCTGTCGCAGAATGTGTTTATTGATCCTAATGAAGAATGAATAGTTTACGTCCTACCTCATATACATATCTGAAAAACTACGGTTCTGTTCCGTTTGCTAACACCAAAGACGAGTTGAGCAATTATTCAGCAGGCACTAAAATGTGGCTACTACTCGTATTAGCGTCATTGACAAACCGGCAGTAAAACCGAACAACGATTTATTTTTTGACGATCATAATTATGCCAAATATTGAGGAGCTACGAAGTGAACAGCGTGTTGGTTGTGGAATACACTCAGCCATAGACGCTAAGAGTCATAATTTCTGTCATACCCAGTGGACGAAGAGAGTATACAGTAACATGGTACACAACACTGACGGACAAAGTTCATAAATATAATAATTATAATAAATATAATCATAATATGAGAGCAAAGTACTGAACGAGGTAATTTAAAACGTTCGGTTTATATTACTCCCTAGGCGCTCCCTAATACACACTAAGAGAATACTAGCATAAAAGTTAGTGTAAACGTCTTCATGTCATTATAATAGACTGCCAATGATTTGCAAGGCTCGGAAAAATGAATCACAAGCACGAGACCAAAAAATTGACTGTTAGTGATTACTGCAAAACTTATTTACTAGCGAATGCGGACTGGAAACATCGAGCGACGTGTCCAATGAAATGTCTTGTGAATTTCAGTCCGAAGAAAGGTTAGATGCTAGTCTATCCTGTAGAACCTTCTTCATCAGCCTATATCTATTTAAACCTGCTCACTGTATGCAAATCACATTTTCTAACTACAATTTTTATTATATCAGCCCCTCTCCCCCCCCCCCCCCCTCCCCTCCCCCACCCGCACACACACACACACACACACACACACACACACACACACACACACACACACACACACACACACACACACATTTACCTGCAAACTGAAGATTCCTTGATGTTTCAGGATGTGTCCTATCAACTGATCCCTTCTTCTTTTCGTCAAGTCATGACATAAACTTCATATTTTCACAGTTCTGTTCAGTACATCCTCATTAGTTACACGATCTATCACTATAATCTTCAACTTTCGTCTGTAATACCACTTTCCAAAATGCTATTTTCAGTAAATCGATATTAGAGGTTAACAGAATCCTCTAGGATTTGGAAAAGGCGGTAGGAATCTTACTTACTACACAAAGTTCGATTCCGAATATTACTCAGTATCGAGTGCACTTATTTGGCCTGGTTTGTACTGTGGATTTTTATACTGTCTCTTTCGCGTAAGCGTGTCACTAACAATGATTACGAGCCAAATATCTTGATGTTCAGATTACGCTGTAAGACGATGTGTTAAATCGTGGCTTTAAGCGGCGTGAATGCCCTGGCACAGCAATCGGCGTCAGTTCGAATTGTCTACACCACATTACACGCAGCCCATTCACGTTATTTATTGCACAGGTGGGAGGGGAGGGGGGATAAGTGACCGATCAGATCACAGTGGTCCTCGCAATTCACATTAATTTGTTGAAGCTTTTGTATCGGGCTGCTATCAGAGGAGGCACTTTCCCGTTAGCGTTGACAGAATATGTGTGAGCGGTTTTACTTTCCTGCCATCTAACGAAAGAAGTTTTAAATTTGTCGTATCTTTTCCTACTGATTCAATCGTACTTTTGCTTACACACTGACAGACGGATGGTGAAGAACAGTAATTTCGTAGGGATGAGATTCTAAAAAACATTCAATAAGATTCTAAATGCTGAAGATTAGATGGGTAGATCACATAACTAATGAGGAGGTTTTGAATAGAACTGGGGAGAAGCGGAGTTTGTGGCACAACTTGACAAGAAGAAGGGATCGGTTGGTAGGACATGTTCTGAGGCATCAAGGGATCACCAATTTAGTATTGGAGGGCAGCGTGGAGGGTAAAAATCGTAGAGGGAGACCAAGAGATGAATACACTAAGCAGATTCAGAAGGATGTAGGTTGCAGTTGTTACTCAGAGATGAAGAAGCTTGCACAGGATAGAGTAGCATGGAGAGCTGCATCAAACCACTCTCAGGACTGAAGACCACAACAACAACAACAAGATTCTAAATAGGAATAAACGCAATATAAGATACAAAACAGATTGAAATACAACTACCTTAGGTCTCGTGCGGCGAGACATAGCACTGAAGTTATGTGTAGTGTGAATCACACAGCTGTTACATGAGTCTCGACTGTAACCTCACATTTCCCCGCATTGCGACATTGGTAGCCTGTTTAAGTCAGTCACGGTCTTGAGGACCCTGTCGGCCCAGCATTTGTAAGGCGCTGTCTTAAATGTAGCATTAGGTGTCGACGACAGCCGATAATGAGAAGAGGCAAACCATTCCTCCGATATCAAGTGATTTCTAGTGATTGTTCACAACCGTTCTGTGACTCACCAATACTTTACAACATTTTTCTCGTGCGGCATGCGGGATTCCGCAGGGAAACGCCCTAAAATCATTGCAGACTTATCGGCTGTTTTTCGCACTGTGCTTTGTATAATATTTTTGAATATGGCGATAATAAAACTTTTTTATTGTTTTTTAATTGTTTGTGTAGTATCTGTTGTTTTAAAATTATTTCACGTAATATTGGAAATTCAATGTGTTCGCTGTATGCCAACATACTAGGCAATGTTGTGAAGCGTCGCAGAAAACAGTTAACAGCAATACGGAGTTTCAAAGCCAAAGGACAATTTTAACCTGTTCCGATGTATATGGCGTGAGAGATTAGCTACCTTTCATTAAGCAGAGAAAAATAGTCGTTGACTTTTTGGACAAGTTGAAGAGTTCACTTGTGAGTTATAGATTGGGCGGAGAACTCGAATTGGCAATTATCACTGACATAGAAGGTAATCATTGACAGACTTTATTCCTATGCTGGCTGAGAGTAACTTTGTGTTGATAATGGGAAAAATTGCACGTACAGAGCTTACGACTGAACAGAGTAATACTAGTTTATATTAACAGTCGAAGGTGGTAGTTAACTTTTATGTTGAATTCCTTTTTATGACACAAATGCCAGTTACAGCAGAAACGTTTTTTTTTTTTTTTTTTTGTTAATCGCATCACTGTGTATCAGTTTGGGAACATGACTGTATACACGTATGTTTTCTCATTTAGAGGAGATACCAATCCTCTGCCTCTTAATATCATTTCTGTATAAAAAAGAATAGTACATTACAATTTAGAAAGAACAAGAATGAAATATGGTTTCATACCTGTGGCAAATGCGAAACTAAAGAGAACGAAGTACCCTCATTTGAATGGAATTATCATAAACTGCTCTGCCGACGGATTCTTTGCTGTTCTTCAAGTAGTTAATAAGTACTTACGTACATCTGATATAATGAAAGTTGCAAACTACAGGTACATGCGTTAGACAAAAATATAGAAACACCAAAAACACTAAACATTACCAACCCGTTGGCATTCAAAACGTCATCCAGCCCGCTCGGAATGGATAAATAGTCGTCCTGTATGACTTTCAGCGTCGTCCGGTGAACCATGGACTTGGCCGTTGGTGGGGAGGCTTGCGTGCCTCAGCGATACAGATAGAAGTACTGCAGGTGCAACCACAACTCAGGGGTATCTGTTGAGAGTCCAGACAAATGTGTGGCTCCCAAAGAGGGGCAGCAGCCTTTTCAGTAGTTGCAGGGGCAACAGTCTGGATGACTGACTGATCTGGCCTGGTAACATTAACCAAAACGGCCTTGCTGTGCTGGTACTGCGAACGGCTGAAAGGAAGGAGAAACTACAGCCGTAATTTTTCCCGAGGGCATGCAGCTTTACTGTATGGTTAAATGATGATGGCGTCACCTTGGGTAAAATATTCCGGAGTTAAAATAGTCCCTCATTCGGACCTCCGGGCGGGAACTACTCAGGAGGACGTCGTTACCAGGAGAAAGAAAACTGGCGTTCTACGGATCGGAGAGTGGAATGTCACATCCCCTAATCGGGCAAATAGGTTGGAATATTTAAAAAGGGAAAAGGATAGGTTACAGCTTGATATAGTGGAAATTAGTGACGTTCGGTGGCAGGAGGAATAAAACTACAAATAGGGTGAATACGGGGTTACAAATACAAAATCAAATAGGGGTAATGCAGGAGTAGGTCTAATAATGAATAAAAAATAGGAGTGCGCGTACGCTACTACAAACAGCATAGTGAACGCATTATTGTAGCCCAGATAACACTAAGCCCACTCCAACCGTAGTAGTACAAGTTTACATGCCAACAAGCTCCGCAGATGATGAAGAGGTTGAATAAATGTATGATGCGATAAAAGAAATTATTCAGATAGTGAAGGGAGACGAAAATTTAATAGTCATGGGGGACTGCAATTCGATAGTAGGAAAAAGAAGAGAAGGAAAAGTAGTAGGTGAATATGGAATGGCGGTAAGGAATGTAAGAGAAAGCCACCTGGTGGAGCTTTGAGCAGAACATAGCTTAATCATAGCTAACACTTGGTTTAAGAATCATGAAAGGAGGTTGTATACGTGGAAGAGGACTAGAGACACTGGCATGTTTCAGATACACTCCTGGAAATGGAAAAAAGAACACATTGACACCGGTGTGTCAGACCCACCATACTTGCTCCGGCCACTGCGAGAGGGCTGTACAAGCAATGATCACACGCACGGCACAGCGGACACACCAGGAACCGCGGTGTTGGCCGTCGAATGGCGCTAGCTGCGCAGCGTTTGTGCACCGCCGCCGTCAGTGTCAGCCAGTTTGCCGTGGCATACGGAGCTCCATCGCAGTCTTTAACACTGGTAGCATGCCGCGACAGCGTGGACATGAACCGTATGTGCAGTTGACGGACTTTGAGCGAGAGCGTATAGTGGGCATGCGGGAGGCCGGGTGGACGTACCGCCGAATTGCTCAACACGTGGGGCGTGAGGTCTCCACAGTACATCGATGTTGTCGCCAGTGGTCGGCGGAAGGTGCACGTGCCCGTCGACCTGGGACCGGACCGCAGCGACGCACGAATGCACGCTAAGACCGTAGGATCCTACGCAGTGCTGTAGGGAACCGCACCGCCACTTCCCAGCAAATTAGGGACACTGTTGCTCCTGGGGTATCGGCGAGGACCATTCGCAACCGTCTCCATGAAGCTGGGCTACGGTCCCGCACACCGTTAGGCCGTCTTCCGCTCACGCCCCAACATCGTGCAGCCCGCCTCCAGTGGTGTCGCGACAGGCGTGAATGGAGGGACGAATGGAGACGTGTCGTCTTCAGCGATGAGAGTCGCTTCTGCCTTGGTGCCAATGATGGTCGTATGCGTGTTTGGCGCCGTGCAGGTGAGCGCCACAATCAGGACTGCATACGACCGAGGCACACAGGGCCAACACCCGTCATCATGGTGTGGGGAGCGATCTCCTACACTGGCCGTACACCACTGGTGATCGTCGAGGGGACACTGAATAGTGCACGGTACATTCAAACCGTCATCGAACCCATCGTTCTACCATTCCTAGACCGGCAAGGGAACTTGCTGTTCCAACAGGACAATGCACGTCCGCATGTATCCCGTGCCACCCAACGTGCTCTAGAAGGTGTAAGTCAACTACCCTGGCCAGCAAGATCTCCGGATCTGTCCCCCATTGAGCATGTTTGGGACTGGATGAAGCGTCGTCCCACGCGGTCTGCACGTCCAGCACGAACGCTGGTCCAATTGAGGCGCCAGGTGGAAATGGCAGGGCAAGCCGTTCCACAGGACTACATCCAGCATCTCTACGATCGTCTCCATGGGAGAATAGCAGCCTGCATTGCTGCGAAAGGTGGATATACACTGTACTAGTGCCGACATTGTGCATGCTCTGTTGCCTGTGTCTATGTGCCTGTGGTTCTGTCAGTGTGATCATGTGATGTATCTGACCCCAGGAATGTGTCAATAAAGTTTCCCCTTCCTGGGACAATGAATTCACGGTGTTCTTATTTCAATTTCCAGGAGTGTAGATTATGTAATGATAAGACAGAGATTTAGGAACCAGGTTTTAAATTGTGAGACATTTTCAGGGGCAGATGTGGACCCTGACCACAATTTATTGGTTATGAACTGTAGATTAAAACTGAAGAAACCGAAAAAAGGACGTAATTTAAGGAGGTGGGACCTGTATTAACTGAAAGAATCAGAGGTTGCAGAGAGTTTCAGGCAGAGCATAAGGGAACAGTTGACAGGAATAGAGGAAAGCAATACAGTAGAGGAAAAATGGGTAGCTTTGAGAGATGAAATAGTGAAGGCAGCAGAGGATCAAGTAGGTAAAAAGAAGAGGGCTAGTAGAAATCTTTTAATCGATGAAAGGAGAAAATATAAAAATGCAGTAAACGAAGCAAGCGGAAAGGAATACAAACATCTCAAAAATGAGATCGACAGGAAGTGCAAAATGGCTAATCAGGAATGGTGGCTAACCAGGAATGGCTAGAGGACGAATGTAAGGATGTAGAGACATATATCACTCGGGATAAGATAAATACTGGCTACAGGAAAATTAAAGAACCTTTGGAGAAAAGAGTACTACCTCTATGAATATCAAGAAGGGAAGGCAGAAAGGTGGATGGAGTAGATAGAGGGTCTATGCAAGGGGTTTGTACTTGAGGGCAATATTATGGAAATAGAAGAGGATGTAGATGAAAATGAAACGGGAGATGTGATACTGCGTGAAGAATTGGACAGAGCACTGAAAGATCTAAGCCGAAAAATGACCCCAGGAGTAGATAACATTCCTTTAGAATTACTGATAGCCTTGGGAGAGCTATCCGTGACAAAGCTTTACCATCTGGTGAGACAGACTTCAAATAGAATATAGTAATTCCAATCCCAAAGACAGCATTTGCTGACAGGTGCGAAAATTGCCAACTGTCAGTTTAATAAGTTCAAAAATGGCTCTGAGCACTATGGGACTTCTGTGGTCATCAGTCCCCCAGAACTTAGAACTATTTAAACCTAACGAACCTAAGGACATCACACACATCCATGCCCGATGCAGGATTCGAACCTGCGACCGTAGTGGTCGCTCGGTTCCAGACTGTAGCACCTAGAACCGCTCGGCCACCTCGGCCGGCTCAGTTTAATAAGTCATGGCGGCAAAATACTAACATGATTTCTATACAGACGAATGGAAAAACTGGTAGAAGGCGACCTCGGGAAGGATGAGTTTGGATTCCGTAGAAATATTGGAACAGGACAGACAATGCTCACCCTACGACTTATCTTAGATTAAGGAGAGTGGTTGGGAAGGGAGTGAGACAGAGTTGTAGTCTATCCCCGATGTTATTCAATCTGTATACTGAGCAAGCAGTAAAGGAAACACAATTAAATTTGGATAGGAATTAAAATCCATCGAGAAAAAATAAAAACTTTGAAGTTTGCAGGTGACATTGTAATTCTGTCAGAGGCAGGAAAGGACTTGGAAGATCAGTTAAATGGAATGGACAGTGTCTTGGAAGGAGGATACAAGATAAACATCAACAAAAGCAAAAAGAGGATAACGGAATGTGGTCGAATTAAATCAGGTGATGCTGAGGGAGTTAGGTTAAGAAATGAGTAGATGAGTTTTGCTATTTGTGGAGCAAAATAACTGGTGATCGTCGAAGTAGAGACTGGCTATGGCAAGGAAAGCGTTTCTTAAGAAGAGAAATTTGTTAACATCGAGTATAGATTTAAGTGTCAGGAAGTCTTTTCAGAAAGTATTTGTCTGGAGTGTAACCACGTATAGAAGTGAAACATGGACGATAAAAAGTTTAGACAGGAAGAGAATAGAAGCTTTCGAAATGTGGTGCTACAGAAGAATGCTGAACATTAGATGGGTAGATCACATAAGCAATGAGGAGGTACTGAATAGAACTGTGGAGAAGAGGAATTTTGTGGCACAACTTGACTAGAAGAAGGGATCGGTTGGTAGGGCACTATCTGAGGCATCATGGGATCACCAATTTAGTATTGGAGGGCAGCATGGAGGGTAAAAATCGTAGAGGGAGACCAAGAGATGAATACACTAAGCAGATTCGGAAGGATGTAGGTTGCAGTAGTTACTCAGAGATGAAGAAGCTTGCAGAGGATAGCTGCATCAAATTAGTGTCTGGACTGGAGGTCACAACAACAGCAACATGATTTTCAAGGGAATCTTATACCATTCTTCCTGCAAAAGAGTGGCAAGTGCAGGTAATGATGATGGGGGTAGATAGCGACCGTGCCTCCTTCTCTCCAAAGTAGACCACAAGAACACAATATTACTGAGAGCTGGTGAATGTGGCAGCCAGGTGAGGTGTGACAATTCATCTCCGAGCTCAAAAAAGCAGTCCTGGACAATGCAGGCTGTGTGAACTGGAGCCCGTCTTCTTGGATCACACTATCAGATTGGGTAACAATCATTGTATGTTGTGATGGACCTGACACCCAAAATGGTCTCATAATCCTTGACAGTAATGAGACCTTGCAGAGTAACCACGCTGTTCATGGAATACCACGATATGGCTGCTCAAACCATCGCCAAACTCTTAGGACATAAACTAGGCCAGAATTTGTAAACCGTATGAAACAAGACTCAATCGAACAGATGACTTTCTTCTATCGCTCTATAGTCCAGGATTTGTGTTTTCGGCACCACGTTTGCCTGTTACGGGCATTTGACTCACTGATGAACAGTTTTGGAATTCTAGTTCGCTCTGCAATTGCGAGCTTAAGGAGCTCCCTTCGTGTTGCTTATGCGCTGAAACGGTTTGCGAGTGCGACGTATAGTTCTGCAGCGACTTTTGCTGTTGTTCTCAAATTTTTTGCCATAATTCTCTTGAATGGCCGTCCATTACAATCATGTCACACACTCTTTCGTCCGCGCTGTGTCTTGCCGAAGGTTTCTTTTCTTTTCCTTTTTTTTTTTTTTTTTTTGCTTAACCTGTGCGCCGTATAAATCTTCGATATGGTGCCTCTTGAATTTTCTTATACTGAGTAATTAGAAAGAGCGATCTGTTTTACTTGTTAAACTTTCTACAGCCAAGATCACAATAATGTTTCTTTATTTATATACAACCAATTTCGAATTTGCTGTCATCTTCAGGTATTCAAAGATTTACGTTATAAAATGTGTTCGAGTTGTAGCATATATGAGGTCTAAGCTGGATCTACAATGATTAAAAGATGTCCAACTAACCTTAACGCATGTGCTACTGTGATATTTATTGTAAACTGTGTTTTTTATGACGTAACAATCATCTGTGAGCGCTACCGATGTGGACATAGACATGTGCACAAGGTGCTTCTTGTTTTTTTAAATGTTTTGTTTAAGACCAACCTTTATATTGTGCTACATTTTATCTACATGACAACTTGGCCTAAGTGTTAACTAAAACTGAACACATTTTATAACATAAGTTTTTGAAGACCTCATGACGACAGAAAAGTCTGTCGAAACCTG
Organism: Schistocerca serialis cubense; assembly: GCF_023864345.2. NCBI lineage: Eukaryota > Metazoa > Arthropoda > Insecta > Orthoptera > Acrididae > Schistocerca > Schistocerca serialis. The sequence continues at coordinate 577,688,977 of NC_064639.1, forward strand.
TTTTTTGTAAATGAAGAAATATTTATGCGAGCCTGACTGTAGAAAGTGTTGTATCAGCTAAACACTCCGGCTCCCTTGGTTACCGAAGCACTCACCATACAAGCACCAGCAATTTGTCCACTTTCCAATTCACTTAGCTCCGATATAACTCACAACTACACGGAACACTGTTCTCACCGCGAATGACACGTACAATGCATTGTGGAGACCGCATACGTTTTCGTGGTCAAATACAACAGCACAATCTGCTTGTTAGGCTAGCATCTGCATTTATGTACAAGCATACCTTTCTCCCGGTGTTTCCGTATTTTGCCCAACTCCTGCATATACCTACTTGTAATAGATAGAAAATCATCTGAGAATCTGAACTGAACTTTGAAAATATGATTATCGTGTTTTGTTTCTACCAAAGAAGGACAATTTTTTATGATTAGTTTGAAGAGGTTTGAGTTTATGCAATATACTTCAGTGCTGACAACAACGCTTTCCTTTGACACAGTTACGTGGCTCTCAGATGGATCTCTAGTACCCCTGCATCGTTTATTCGCTTTACCGCTTGGGCGTAAGACAAGGAAAACCAGGGAAAATCGGAGCGAAGCCTGCTACTCAGATTTAGCAGTTGCTACATAATCAGGAACTGTTGAGCGGTTTGGGAGCACATGGAATACAGTGTATCTGTACCCAGTGTTTTCTACCATGGATGATTATCGTAGACCACGCGAGACGTCGGCAGGTTGTCAGCTGCTAAGTTGACAGCGTGATGAGTAAGACGTGGGAATGCAGGGCAAGCCGGGTAGACCAAGGGTTGAGGTGTGATGCCAGCAACCCTTCGGGCTGAAAGCTGGCTCCATAGGGCGCCCTCCAGCAGCATTTGTGAACCATTTGTACATAGCTATCAAAACACAATAATCAGTCTGTGTCTTCCCGAAAAGAACAGATTAGGACAGCTGAATTTCCACGAAAGATATTGTTTACTTGGCTGAATTGTAGTCTTTCATTTTCGGAATAGCAGTTCGTTTACAGTTGCATACTTGTAATCGGATTATTTTCAGTTCGCACTGGCTGGATGCTATCTCAGAAGGCATGGACTGACGCTGCACTGTCGCGCGGTCACTGAGTCTCCAATTAATTGGAGCACAACACCATATTCTGTATTTTTAGTTTAACTACTTGACTGAGCAACGCCTGAAAGATGCAGCTGACGCAACAATCCAAAACCACAATACTGCTTTGTCGCCAAGCAAAGTAGCCACACAGAAAGACAACTTAAGTGTAATTCGTATACAACCAAGCGAGATGATCATATGACACTGTCATATAGCGTTCATGGATAAAACCCCACCGCGCAGGTGGAGAGTAAGAATTGTTTTCAATCGTAAGTCAT